>NW_010541012.1:0-8055 GCF_000687285.1 Phaethon lepturus
GGCTGGGGCTAAACCACGACATTAAGTCACGAAAGAGAAGCTTAAGAAAGAAAATAATCATAATTTCCTCCCCAGGAATTCCTAAAAATTTTTTGGATGATACACTCCAGTTCAACCAGAAAGTCTTAATTTGACAGAAGAATTCGGGATTGATTGACTGAAATTTATTGTTAGGCTAACGTGGCAGGCTTTACTACATTGCTGTAATGCAGTAATTGTTTTATTTAAGGTGCTCTTTTAACCTAAAAATGAATGAATATATACAACAGTATTTCTGTAATTTCTTCCTTGGGTGAGCAATGGTTAGTAAGTTAAGCAAAAAGACAGTAGAGTACTATGCTGAAATAGAGGAAAAAATACAGACCTCAGAGCTTATAGTAACAACAGGAAACATCAAATCCCTATGATAACAAAAATATCAGTTACCAATTCAGTGTATAAAAGCAGCTATAGAAGTCTAACCAGAAATGGAAAATTGCTACTCGTCTCAATTCAAAGCAATGCAATTGAGAATTGGTGTTTGATAACCTGTAAGAACAGCCCAGTGGAAACATTACTGACCAAAGCACATTCTGCCTTGTCTTGCCAAACTGCTGGCAGTTGTCCTTGTGCCCTTTCTACATTTAAGAAAAAGGAAAACCTATCACCACATAGTGCTGTATTTCCAGTATCTTTTTGAATGTTTATTTTTCAACTGATGAAGACACTCCAGTATTAAATACATAAAACCTGAGATCTCACATTCACATGGACAATTAATATAAGCTAATATTCCTGAAAAAGTACACTGAGAGCAAGACACACTGTTGAAGTTTGTAGACACTGAAATTCCCAGGAGATTTAGATTTTTTCCATTTCCTTTCTGTTATGTTTTTAAACTTCAGCAAACTGAGCCATGCAAGTAAGCTAGCATTTGGAAGAAACCCAAACATATTTTCATACTCACCAAGGAAACAACTAATGTGAAGAGCCAGGCATAGATGAAGAAGTAGTCTCCCCCTATTTTAATAATGTAAAGCAGAAGGGATGTCACTGGCAACAGAATGCACTGAGTCACGATAAACTTCTTGACAGCATCCTTAAAAAAAAATCCCAGCGTCTGTAAAGAAAGGATATCAGTGATATTTTCAATGTAAATATTGATATGCCACAGTGGTTAATGAATTGATCCCTTCCGTGCATGCACAGAAACATAGTAAGACAAATGGCAAAACAGCAATACCAATGTGATAAGGAAATCAGAGTCAGTTAAGAAAAGGTGGAAGAACCTTTTCACCTCCTCTCCTAGTAGCTGTGGCTCTTTACATCCACATGGACTCCAAGCCCATCCAGATGCACTCTTCCTTAGCAAGATCTGACCCAAACCCTTATTTTGTGTGCTACATACATACTTCGTTAAAGAAGGAAAGAAAAATATAAGTTTATTTGCCCCTGAATCTGTTTACCAATCTATACCCTAGACATTATGGGATTTTTAGAGAATAGGAAACTCTTGAAGAGACATAGTAAAATACTATGTAAAATACTTTGTCATACTGTAAAATATTTTGTCTTTGAACAGTTGCCTCCATTCATCTTAACTTTCAGTTACTACTAAGCTAATTGTCTTAACTGGAAATTTATATATAGAAGTCCTATTAAAGATTTTTAGATAGATCTTGGGCATTTTACTCCAAGCTTCCACTGACATGCAGTTACTACTCATGTAGCTGTCTCAGGTTTTAAAGCATAACTTTAATAGAAACAATAGAAATTTCAAAGACCTATATCAGAATGAATCTGATCTAGTGACTGCAACACAGACACCCAACTAGCTCTTTCAGGAATTGTTACTTCAGTACTTACAGCTATCTGGAAGACATAAAGTGAGGGGGTTATTATGTAAAGATCCTTCCCAACAAGGTTGTATTAAAAAGCCCATACTACATTAAAAATATGAAACTCGTCTGGAAAGAAAAAAGAACACTGGTGAAACAGATTTAAATAAAAAACAAGGATCTGGGGTAAGAATTTGGATAGACACCTTAGACTTCCAGGACTATCGGAAACACAAATCAGACATAAACCCACAATTTTAGACTATTCGTTATGCAGACATATTCACTCTGGTCACACAGTAAGCACTCTGGTGATATATTCTTGCTAAGCGACTATTAGTTTCAACAGTAACACAATTGTATAGACACATGCCCACACAAATGGAGCGCTCCAGAAGATACTGCTCCATGACTGCCTTTAATATTCCCAGGTAGTGTGGGCTACCTTTTCCAGCACAACAGTTCTGGAACTAGAAAAGCAAGACTTGTGGCTCTCGTTCACACTAAGCAGTGTTTCTTTAATGAAAATGGTATGGACAAGAACGAGAGAAACTCTGTGGGTCATCCTGGACAAAAGAAAAATTGTTTCCATTTGATCACAACTCAAACTGGTACAAGCCAGGACAGAGAAAACAAAATACACGATGTGTTCCTCCTTTATTACTTCCTCAGATCAGACAGAAAAAGGTCTATTATATAGCTTTTACATTTTTTAGTGTAGTAAACAGCTGAAGAAACAGTCACTTAATATAACCTAGACGAACTCTTAACAGGAACATGCTGCCAGCACACTGTTTCCACTGGGCTTTCTGAAACAAGTCAACTACAATCCATTTAGCTCAAGTTTTCATTTCACCTCTTTCTTTATTTCCAGCTCCACAATCTAGGAGGAGTAGAGCTATAAAATTGCATGGTATCTTTCATCTTTGCCCTGCCCCTTTCCTTCTTTCTAAGGCAGATACGACTCCAAGAGAAATCCTTATTTTCAGGAAGCCACTCCCATGGAAGATAGTTTATCTGAAGATCATTTGAGAATTATTGCTAGAAATTCCAAAGTCTGGGCTAGTACCAGGTGTGAATTTGTCTCATTCACTGAAGGACCTAGTCCATCAGTCTAAAATGAAAGACTAAGATTTGACTCTGCTAAGACATTTGGTACCTCAAACTGGATTGGAGCTGGACTCAGCCTTCAGTTCTTGGCATGAGGACCACTGCAGTGAAAAAAACCTTGTAAAAGACACCATGCAGGTAGCTTAATCAAGCATTTAACTACACCTACAGGTGTCAGTGCCAAGTCTTCCTTTTCCCATTTGATTAGTTACATCGACAACAGTGAAGCTGCCAGAGAACACAGCTCCAAGAACAAAATGTTTGGAGGATATTCCCAGTATCCTCCTTACCCTTCCTAAAGCATACAAAGAAATAACATTGATTCTGCAAGCTCTCAAGACAGTTTTAAAGAAGCCCAAGCTGCTAAGTTCAGTATTTGACCCTCTGCTTCTTCTGCACAGAGGTAGGGCCTGATTAAGGCCTGATCAAGTCAAGCTCTCCATCCATCAGCTAGTCTGCCAGTTTGGTTTAATTCTAGTGCTTTACAAGTCCAAATACTGACAGCCTTTGGACTTTTGTGTCCTGGGCATAAAGGGCTTAGGGATCTGGCACCAAGATGGAACTTACTCCTCATAAAGGTAGGAGAGACAATCAAGGTGCAGGCCTGATGCAACTACTCAGGACTGACATGAGACACAACAGTGACAGATAGCTTTTGATGTGTATTTTAGGATTCTGAATGTCAAAAGGATGTCTAGGCTAGGCCACGGCATAAGCACATCATAAGAATTGGCGAATTCTTGCAAATTCAAAAAAACACTTTGCAAGCCCTTACTATTTTTGAGGAGTACAAAACAGAAGTGATGGCCAGAGAACAAACAAAATATGTCAAGCAGCTTTTTTCCCTGAAGAAGAGACGGCTTGACTCATGCCCTGGAAACATGGAAACATTCCTTCCTCCCTTGATAGCAGCAGGATGTTAGCTCACTGTAAAGCCTGCAGAAGGGAAGGGGATCTCCAGGACTATGGCTCAGAATCACCTAGGATATGAATGGCCATGGGCACCATCATTCTGACAATGAGTATTTACTTACTGGTGAGAGAAAAAAGTCATTGTTAGAAGTTACACATATGTTTGTATGTGTAGAAGCACAAGGGTTTTTTATAAGACTAGAGAGCTAAATGGAGTATAAAGAGAGTTCTGAGTTAGTCACAAGCTAAAGTCTCATGACTAACTAGATCAATCTTCAGATTTGCTTCCCAGAGACTGGAGCAGGAGCCACCATGGGCACAATATCCAAACATCAAGGGCAGGAAGGGGGAGAACCAAACAAGCCTTGCAGTTTCCAGGAATACATACAGATGTCAAGGCAAAACTGTGCAATGAGAACTTTCATAGTTGGCCTTCTCTGGAAAGAAAATAGTACGACACTAAATAAATGACGTGAACCAAAATAATACAGAATGTGTCAGGATCTACACACTTCTGTTTTAAAGTTGATTGAGAGAGGGTACAAACTGGATCATTGCATTTAGAGGGGTTTTTTTCCTCACTTATTTTCTTACTTGTTTTATAAAAAGGAGTAAGAAACATCAATTTATCAATTTACCAGGAACATAATGAATTTAGAAATGAACAGATTCCACTTCTTTAGGTCTAGTTCAGTCTTCCTGCCTCCACAGAAACTGGAAGATGAAACTAGCAAATACCAGAGCATCTCTACCTTTATTAAAATGAGCCAAACAGCTTTATCCCACATCTGCTACCCATCCAAATTTCATTCTACTGTAAAAAAAAACACACTTCCTAGTAGACCTGGAACAGAAAGTACTGTAGACAACATTAGCTGGGTCCAAAAGCAGAAAACAAGTTTTATCCTCTAGCGTGAAATAACTAATGATGTGTCCCAGGTTGAGGTTCCTCTCCAAAAGGAAAATCTGATCACATGAGAAACTGATACTGAAACAGGTTTAAACTAAGTTCGTGAGAGAAATTAAGAAAGCCAGGGCTGATATTAAATGAGTACCTAACAGATGTACAAATGAGGAGCTGAATTCACTAATTTAGTAAAGGCTGATACAAGAAATCAATAAGCAAAACAAAATGAGAAGGAAAGTAATTTCTTGGTTTTGTTTCATCTGTTCAGTGTCCATGAATCAGAACTGTCCCTGTCAAGCAGTGATCCAGACTTCTCATCAAGGGCGTATGAAGGGCAAAGACTAGTCCATCCAAAAATGAACATCTAAGGTATGACATATTCCTTGTTCCACTACTAGAATACACAGTCGTCTTTGCTCAGAGGCATGGGCTCACGTAGAGACATTCTGGTGCTGCATGGGTATTTCTGCAACAGTTACAAACTGTCGTTGCTTTTATTTTTATGCAGTGTTGAGTAGAAATGTTCCCAAAACCAGTCCATCTAACCAACCAAACCTACTGAAGACATTAGGTCAGCATAAGTGCTATCTACAATACCTGTTGATTGAAGCCATGTTTCTCTTCTATGACAAATGTGTTATATAAACTCCACGGGAGACCAGTCACTGCACTGAAGAGTGTTGCAAGCAGCAGAAATACCAATGACTGAACAATCTAAAAAAAAAAAAAACAACAAAAAACCCCCCCTGGTATTTACTGACCTGTACTAACATTAATTTTCAGGGTGTTAAAAATGGATTTTAAGTCAGTGGTTTAACTGAAAATGGTTAGAAGATGAAGCTAGATAAATTCACAGAAATGACACGTTTGTGATGATTAGATTACTGATCACCTGAATAGCTTACTATGTTAGAGAAAGAAAAAAATATACTGATGAAACAGATCTAAATAAAAACTAAGGATTTGGGATAAGAATTTGGACAGATACCTTATCCACAGCACAAGGACAACATAAGCAGTAGCCTAAAATTTCTTACCCTTTTACTGTACAGGAAGATCACATCTAGGATTAGTAAAAAGACAACACCCAAGCAAAAAGCCCCAAAAACCCAACCCACCACCTCGTTACACACTTATCAGTTCTCAGACTCACCCAGTCATTGTGTTCACCAGAAAATATCTGTTATTTTTACTATATTGTACATGTAGCTAAATCCCTCTTCAAGTAAAGGCAAGCTTAAAAATAAGAATTATAACAGTATAGTTCAGGGACCAAAAGTTTTCACTAAAATTTAAAGACTGCTTACCTCATATTCTGGTCCAAACCCAGCACGACCAGAGATCTGGCCAGACAGATTCCAGAGAAAAGGAATTCCTCCACAGAGGAGAATCATCTTGAAAACAAAACCACATACCACAGAGGCAATATGAAACAAATTGTCATCTTATTCTACTAAAATTTCAGCATGATAAGGACCTTTTAAGGGAGAATGAGAAAAGTTTTATAATTAGGCTTTTTATGTCCCTCTGATCTTAGCAGTGCATAAAGAAAGCCTGGAATATTTGGCAATGGTTCATTTTCACTTCACAGAAGTAGAGATCAGGTCAAGCTTTCTTTTCTTTTTTTTTTTCTTGGGAAATACTAGCATGTTTCCAAGCCTATTTACTGTAGACTTTGCTGCTATATTGGCTCAGACATAAGGTGTATTTTTCAGAAGACCTTAAAACTCATTTGCCCTATGATAGTATAACAGACCATCTCTAGGATGGGCATGCAAGATTCCGCAACTTGACAGCACTGGGACAGTCTCACCTGCATTCCTTACCAAAAGGCATGCAGACTAAGCATGTAATTTCACTTTCAATATTAGTGCTGCTTCGACCATTTTAAGCAAGTTTCACGCTCTCCTCCTTGTGCCTGCCGCCATACAGGTTGCCAAGGAACAGGGAGTGGATGGACTATTTGGGACACATCATCGTCAAAGAAATGCTTGAGACAGAGCTACTGAAGCAAGTGCTAACTGTAGTCCAAGGCAGAGGCTGGTAGTGTTTGTTAAACAGCTTGACTTCCAAATGTTTCACATTTACTTTCTCAGCAAGTGATCATCACTATACATATAAAAAAACCTCACACAGTTTTCAAGTAGGCAGCCTTCCAGTATGGAGACCAGGTTTTTATTTATTTATTTATTTTTAAAAGGCTTACTCGTATAACCTAACTACTCGGGTGCACTTTGAGTGCCAGCAGGAGATGGAAAGGACTAAAGCAAGCTTGTTTCTCCTTTGCAAGCTACCTCTAAGTTTCAGAGCTGGAAATCCCAGAAGTACCAATCCCTGAACAAAAACAGCTATTAGCATGATGTTGATGCTACTTACTAGTTAAAAAGAAACCCACATAATTACTGGCTGAAATAAATCAAAGCACTCTAGTAATTCTAACACAACATCTCCCCTTCAATTAACTTGAATGAACTATGATTCATTACCCTATGAATCATACTTCTACCTGCTAAAGGCAAAATGTTACAAAACTGTCATCCAATTTCATCAACTTTGGCTACAACTGCCTCTTTCAAGCTCAGGCAGTTCCCAAAGCCAATAAAGGATTCAGTTTATGCTCTAAGGAAGTGGCCACCTCACTTTAGCTCTGCTGGAATCTAATAATCCCAGGACAGATTTTGAAAAGCAAAATGACACAACTGAACATCATAGAAATAAGCAGTAACTCAGCATCACATAGATGTAGAGAAGAAACTGCACATGCCTTACATATCAGGGATATCAGCTTGGCTGTAGAATAGATTCATAGAATCATGTAGGTTGGAAAACACCCTTAAGATCATCAAGTCCACTACTAAACCATGTCCCTAAGGACAACATCTACACATAGAATCATAAAATCTTTGGGTTGGAAGAGACATTTTAAGGTCATCCAGTCCAACCCCCCTGCAGTAAGCAGGGACATCAACTAGAGCAGGTTGCTCAGAGCCCCGTCCAACCTGACCTGGGATGTTTCCAGGGACGGGGCACCCACCACCTCTCTGGGCAACCTGGGCCAGGGTTTCACCACCCTCATTCTGAAAAAAAGTGTTCCTTATGTCTAGTCTGAATCTGCCCTTTTTCAGTTTAAAACCATTAGCCCTTGTCCTATCGCTACAGGCCCTGATAAAAAGTCTGTCCCCATCTTTCTTACAGGCCCGCTTTAAGCCCTGGCAGCTGCAGGAAGGTCACCCCGGAGCCTTCTCTGCTCCAGGATGAGCCCCCCCAGCTCTCCCAGCCTGTCCTCCCAGCAGAGCTGTTCCAGCCCTC
>NW_010541012.1:8625-15863 GCF_000687285.1 Phaethon lepturus
GCAGAGGGCCAGAATCACCTCCCTCGACCTGCTGGCCACGCTTCTTTGGATGCAGCCCAGGACACAGTTGGCCTTCTGGGCTGCGAGCACACATTGACAGGTCATGTCCAGCTTTTCACCCACCAGGACCCTCAAGTCCTTCTTGGCAGGGCTGCTCTCAATCCCTTCATGCCCCAGCTTGTATTGATAGGCTTGCCCTGACCCAGGTGCAATACCCAGCACATGGCCTTGTTGAACTTCAGGATGTTCACAGGGGCCCATTCCTCTGGATGTCACCCCAGCTCTCAGGCGTGTCAACCGTACCACTCAGCTTGGTGTCATCTGTAAACTTGCTGAGGGTGCACTCAATGCCACTGTCTATGTCACTGATGAAGATATTTAAGAGTACTGGTCCCAATATGGACACCTGAGGGACACCACTCGTCACCAATCTCCATCTGGACATTGAGCTGTTGACCACTACCCTCTGGGTGCGACCAATGGACACCGATGACTCAACTACTTCCCTGGGCAGCCTGCTCCAGTGCTTGACAACTGGAGTTGTCATTTCTTTCAGTGAAGAAATTTTTCCTAATATCCAGTCTGAACCACCCCTGGCGCAACTTGAGGCCATTTCCTCTCGTCCTATCACTTGCTACTTGGGAAAAGAGACAGACACTCACCTCACTAAAACCTCCTTTCAGGTAGTTGTAGAGAATGGTAAGGTCTCTGTCCTCATTCTCCTTTTTTCCAGGCTAAACAAACCCAGATCCCTCAGCCGCTCCTCGTAAGACTTGCGCTCTAGATCCTTCACCCGCTTCACTGCTCTTCTTTGGACACCCTCCAGCATCTCAATGTCTTTCTTGTAGTGAGGGGATGCAGTCTCACCAGTGCAAAGAGTACAAATGGATGATCACTTTCCTAGTCCTGCTGGCCACACTATTTCTGTCTATATTATTCTACCTATATAATACATATTATTCTATCTATAACAAGCCAAGATGCTATTGGCCGTCTTGGCCAACTGGGCACACTGCCGACTCATATTCAGGCAACTGTCAAGCAAGATCCTCAGGTCCTTTTTCACCAGGCAGCTTTTCAGCCACTCTGGAAGAAACCATCTGAAATCCAATGAGCAATAATGGGCTTAGTTACAACCGTACCACTGCTGCAGCTTCAGACCAGCAGTATTTTCCCTATTAGGAAAGCTGCTGCAGCCATGACAGTGTAAGGGTATGCAGGAAAAGGTTTGTACATTATGTCTTTTTTTTTTTTTTTTTTTTTTTTTTTTGGTGGGTTGATCACAGTAAGTGGAACAAGCAAGCAGGTTAAGCAAGCAGGTTTTTTTGGAAACACAAGCTCTTCAAGTCTGAAGGGAAGCCAGCAGACTTCAGTACAACTGAGAACAAGTTCCCAAAATCTAAGCAGCAGCGTATCAAGTCTAAAGGTGTTAGCAGCAGCAGACAGAAGAAGATTAGAGTGAGCTGGACACTCAGTGTCTCTGCTAAGTCCATGGTACGTAGCTGGAAGTTCTCAATGTTCACAAGCTATTATCTCAAAAAATAATTACCCTAGTGCTCTATTCCTACCATTTGGACTACTCCAAAGGTAATGACTACTTTATCACTCTAAGTCCTCCAGTTGCTAACGAATTCAGCTCTGAACTTTACTCCAAGCTTGTATCATCTTTTCAGTGTATTGTTGACATTACTGACCAGAAGCAGCTTTACATGCCTCCAAGATTATCTATGTTTTTAGATCAGTTAGTGGCAGCTGGGAAAGTGCTATTACTCAGATTTTTTTTCTGATCTTTAAAACATACAAAAAAACTGTACCATAAGGATGTTTTCCAACTTTCACTTTTCCAACAAAAACTTGTCCTGGGATGACAATGGATTGGGGGTGGGGGAGTGTGTATTGAATTTCCATTCAAGTGTAATTTTCCTGTTGCAGGAACAAAATAATCAAAGAAACCTGAGGGTGTGCTTTCCTAGGGAGAAGGGAATATAAGAAGTGTGTTAACAAGGAACACAATTTTAAAGGACAGGAATTCTAATCACAAGGGCAGTACAGAGGACTAGTTGTGGAAATCTTCCAAAGGTCACAAGCTGGCTATGATATACTTTCCTTACATTGTTCTAAATGGGACCTGAGAGTTCAACCACAAACACAAATTTTGTAACTTTAACATAAAATTCACTAAGGAAACTCTACAAACGGCAGCCTTTCAAAAGTCCATGGCAATGCTGCAAAGAAGGAAGTGCCCAGCCAATGACCAGTGCCAAGAGAAGTAATATAAAACAATCTACAGAACTCAGTCAAGAAACACTGCTACAGGGGTAACTGGGTATCAGGGATACAAAATGGTTGTAGATTATTTAGCTCTAGCTAAGCAAAACTTATATTAATGGAGCCATAATGAAGAAATGAGATGTAGGAGCCACTGGACTTGCAAGCATTATCTTGCTCCCACAAAGCTCTGCAATCTCTGTAGCAGATCTGTGAATGCAGGCAAAGTTTGGACATCTAATAGCTTGCAGGCCCCTTAGCAACCCTCCTGAGACAGCTCACTCCTAATCCCAAACTCAAGAAGTTCTGGGATACAGAATGCCAAGACCACAACCCATCAAGCCCAAGTAGGAACACTAACTTCTTGTTCAGAAGATGAAGACAACTGACAATACTAGTAGAATATGGGCATACAGTATCTCAGCTGACTGCTCTGAGATCTGCTGATCAGGCCAGTGCTCAATTAATTAGCTGGGAACTTTAATTCACATATTCCATAGTTTTTCCCTTGGTTTTTGTTCATTGGTGTTACTGCAACAGAAAAAGAAGAGCACCGCAATCAATTTGATAACAGCAGCGAGACACAACTGTATCCCAGGTGTTTAACACCATCACAGCTGAAACACTAGAACATGTAAGCTAAGATGCTTGACTTAGTAACTGGTTTTGACTGCTACTTAGGAAGTACCAGCATAGTCCAGGTTTTGTGGCTCAGTTGTGGAAGACAGATTACAGAAATTACTGCAATCCAGTAACAGATCCATCAGCTGCCACGATCATTGTGCACCTGTTATTACAGTAACAGGGACAGAACAGAAAAGGTCATGAGAGAAAGCAAGGACTGCTTTTCCTACACAGGCACAAACACAGAATGGTTTGGGTCAGAAGGGACCTTTAAAGATCATCTGGTCCAACTCCCCTCCCATGGGCAGAGACGCCTTCCACTAGACCAGGTTGCTCAAAGCCGCTTCCAACCTGACCTTGAATGCTTCCAAGGATGAGGCATCCACAGCTTCTCTGAGCAATCTGTACCAGTGTCTCATCATAAAAAATTTCTTAAATCCAAGCTAAACTTAACCTCTTTCAGTTTGTAACGCTTGCCCCTTGTCCTGTCACTACAGGTCTGGTAAACAGCGTCTTTCCATTTATTTTATAAGCCTTCTTTAAGTATTGAAAGGCCACAACAAGGTCTCCCAAAGCCTTTTGTTCTCTGGGCTGAACAATTTCAAATCTCTCAAGTCTTTCTTCATAGGAGGGTTCCAGCCCTCTGACCATTTTTGTCATCCTCCTCTGGACCCACTCTGACAGGTTAATGTCTTTCTTGCACTGGAGACACCAGAGCCAGATGCAGTACTCTAGGTGGAGTCTCACCAGAACAGAGTGGAGGGAGAGAATCCCCTCCCTCGACCTGCTGGCCACCCTTCTTTTGATGCAGCCCAGTATACGGTTGGCCTTCTGGGCTGTAATGCACATTGCTGGCTCATATCTAATTTTTTGTCCACTATGTCATCCTCAGCAGGGTTGCTCTTAATCCATTCATCCCCCAGTCTGTACTGATACTAGGGATTGCCCTGACCAAGGTACAGGATCTTGCACTTGGCCTTGTTGAACTTCATGAGGCTTGCACAGGCCCACTGCTCAAGCCTGTTGAGGTTGCCCTGGATGGCATCCCTTCCCTCTTGCATATCAACTGCACCACTCCGCTTGGTGTCATCTGCAAACTTTCTGAGGGTGCACTCAGTCCCACTGTCTATGTTGTTGATGAAGATACTAAATAGTATTCATCCAAGTATAGATCCTTGAGGGACACCACCCGTTTCCACTTGGACATTGAGCCATTGGCTATAATTCTTTGGACGCAGCCATCCAGACAGTTCTTCATCCACCCAACAGTCCATCTGTCAAACCCATCTCTCTCCTATTTAGTGGCTAGAATGTTGTGGGGGACCATAACAATAGTAGGCCTGGGTGCAGATAAGCACAGACTGCTGATACGGCTCTTTTTTTAGCAGGGCACTAAATTCAATGGCAATAGAGGCTCATTCCAGTCATGTATATTTTCGTTAAAAACAGTAAGGGAAGCTGTTTTGGCTAAAGCTCTTGAAATCAAGATAAAGCTTCAGAACCTTTTGACTCATGGTACTTGCTAGATGGTCCATTCTGTCCACTAATCCACTGTTGGAGGATAGTTTTATTTTTCAAATTAAATACTGCCTCCAAAAACATAGCTTTTCAAATTCACACAAAAATTACCTTGAGTTCTACTCAGCGTAGCAAAAAGCCCAACAAGAAGAATATAACAGCTATACTGACATATGTATAACAACATTTTTCCAAGTTCATATAAAATGAAACAATGTACAGGTTAGGCTGCACAAAAGAGATCATGAAATGCAACAGTTAGGAGGCGTCACAATTCTTAAGTACTGGTTTTGCATCATAGTTATACAGTTACATGATTTACACTATTTTACAATACTATTTTCATTATCTTTTATAATTGACCTTCTTGCTTCCTTAAGTTCATCATGTAGTAGATGGTATGCTAATTACGTTTTGCAATGCCAGGAATTTCAAGATTCCTTTTTGACCCAGTTGTGCTACTGATGAGCAGTGCATTTCAGCAGTAAGTCAGAAAAGGTTTCTCTTAAGACTGTTTGTATATCACACATGTAAATACTTTGTTCTAACCCAATGTCTCTGTTTTTTCATATATGCAAACATTACTTGGCCAGTGTAATTGTTCTTACACTTAAGAACTATCCATTGGTACTCTTCCTGTTCTCACAGGCTTTTCTTTCTAACTTCTAAGTAGTTGCATCCCTCCAAACACACTTTAAAATAATTCTAATGTTGCTTAATTATTTAGCAGTGGAAACCATAATAGGTCAGCTGTGCCACTAAAACGTAATGTGTTTTTTCAAAAACAAATGTGTTTTTTCAAAAACATATGTGTTTGTGTTCAAAAAACGTGTAGACGTGGCACTTCAGGACATGGTGATGTTGGGTTGACGGTTGGACTTGATGATCTTAAAGGTCTTTTCCAACCTTAATGATCCTGCGATTCTGTAATAACATAATATACATTGTAGTTGTGCAGTATGACTCAGCACTGCATACAGAAATTATCTGCTGTCTACATAATTCCTTCTTTTTAGATGGCAAATACAGTCACAAACAAAAAACACAGAATCCTAGGATTTCCAAATTTCAGTGTTCGACACAAGATGCCAGAATGGCAACAGTGCAGCTGCACAGGACTATTAAGAATTTCACAGTTTAAGTACATGAAAAGTATCATATGAATGCTAGAGCAGTTCAGGTACTTACAGTGCCCTCAACCTCGGAATACAGGCCTGACCAAAAGCTGAAAGTACTTTTGTCCAGCTGATACAGACGAGATTTTTCAAATGTTTCTGAATCCATGATCTGTCCTAATTCCTGTGGTACATGTGTTGTGGTTCTATATACCCGTCTCTGAAAAATTGAAAAAGAAACTTAAAGTCTACAAGTAATATTTTTAAGGAGATAAATAAGATTTAAAAGTAAGACATAACATGATCCCATAAGCCACGACATAAAGTTTAAAAAAACCCCACACCAACCCAAAATAACAAATATTCCTAAACTCCTGTTTTATACCAAGTTCCAAATAAAAGATTGAAGCACATTTATTATGTTATAACCAGAAACTATGTTGCCTACTTATTAATGTATTTCCAATAAAGTTACTATATAAAGATCACACAAACTCATTTCTTCACAGGATATATCCTACTGCACCACAATAACGACTAAGTAGAGTTTGAAACTAAATACCCGATCCTCCCATGCAAACCATACAACTTCATCAGAAAAACACATCTATGATGTGGCTGCGTAAATGAGGTCATTTTTGGTAGCTAACTCAACAGTTTGAAATTTTAAAGTCCTTATCCCATCCACTGCCTTATCTTGTTTTAGTCTATTTATTCCTTATTAAAAGAAAAGCTCCTACCCTTTGTCACTTCAAAATACATCCCTCTTTTGACCAGAGTATCAGACTGCAGTCTCACAAATGGTTTAGCTGATCTAATGCCTCACAAGGGTATGCAGCATCGCTTCCTGCCGTCCCGGAGGTGTCCTCCCCAGCTGTGCTGGGTCTGGCTGGGATGGACCGAATTTTTTCATAGCAGTCTATATAGCGGTATGCTTTACATTTGTGGCCAAAGCAGTACTGATAACACACCAGTGTTCTGGCTACTGCTAAACAGTGTCAAGGCTTTCTCGCCCTCTTCCCCAGCAAGCAGGCGGGGGGTGTGCAAGAGGCTGGAAGGCAACACAGCCAGGACAGCTGACCGAAGGGATATGCCATGCAAAGTGTTATACTGCACAATAAAATCTGAAGTAGAGGAAGAAGAAAAGGTGGGGGAAGAATGTTTGACTTCCAAGGTGGCTGTTACTTGGAGACTGGCCAGGCATCGGCCTGCTTGTGGGAGGTGGTGAGCAATTGCCTTTGCAGCACTTGGGGGGTTTCCCCCCGTCCCTTTCCTTCACTGATTAAACTGTCTTTACTTCGACCATGAGATTTCTCATTTTTGCTCTTCCTGCTCCCTCACCTATCCTGGGGGAGGAGGATCGAGCTGCTGGGTTGTTGCTGGGCTACTGGTTACCCCACTGCACCCGCAGTTGTACATCCTTCTAGGAACTCGCCTAACTCACTGACGTGGCGGTGAGTGTTCCCACCATCCCGCTAAAACATGCGGGGTTCGGGTTCGGTGCCTTGCCTCCTCTGGGGGACTGCAGCTGGTCCACAGAAGACCAGCCGTGCCCCAGAGCAGGCGTAAGTGTGAGCAGACGCAGGAGCCGAGTGCGGCAGGACCCCGCTCGGCAGAGTTGCCGAGAGCTTTGCCCTCCGGCTCCGAACCCCCACACAGGGTGCACAGCCGGACACGCCGAGTCCTTTCCCGCTCAGTCCGCGCTCTCTCAGC
>NW_010541013.1:0-26178 GCF_000687285.1 Phaethon lepturus
GTTCTTGAAATCCAATGCTTTCATGCAGAACTTTCCTTCCCCAAGCCAGAGGTTTTTTTAGAATAAACTTTTATATAAGAGTCTGCTTCTGTACAGAATTGCAGCAAGCAACTTTAATCACAAACCACAGCAAGTCATACCTCAGTCCACATCACCAACTGAACTGGAAAACAAATTATTACACAAATCTGCGATATCCACTTTGCTTATGACAACTGTTGGAGCAATGCATCCATTTCTAACCCTATGCATGCCTAATGTAGTTGTTCCAGCACAAGCATCCATCTGCACGCATAAATGTTCCCACGTAGCAGGATGGCAGCTGACACCTAGAACATCTGTGGCCAGACTGATGCTGCACATGGACCCCAGACAGGGATAACAGCACAGAAGCAAGGAGCATACTAAGGAAATCATCCTCTGTGCCTGGGCAAGTTTGCAGAATACATTTGACCACAGACTCTGGAAGGTTTACAGTCAACTGCTGTTATCCCCACTCGCTAGCTGAGGCTGGAGAATCACTCTTCCTCAGAGGTCACAGCATGAGGTACCTCTATGGGGAAGACAGACAATTCGCAAGCATTCCCATAAGCAAAGAAAGACAGGGCAAAAATCAGGTAGTGTAGGTAATTCCAAAAGCCTGCCCGTTACTACATGCACCATGTTAAAATTTTATCTTTAGATGTAAAGTGCCAGAGGAGAAAAAAATAGCAGTAACAAAACTGCAGCATTCCCTCAAGCAAGTAACTTAAGATCAGCTTTTTAGTGAACACCTTTATGCACAGAAGCAATCAAGCCTCCTGACACCAGTTTGACTATATCCATACACTGTGTGCAGCAATGTGCTCCGTGGGGCCTGGTGCGCAAATCACTTTGGGCAGGAAAAAAAAAAAAGGCTTATCAGTGATTCGTTCTGTGTTCATTTAGCATTGAGACATAGTGCATACAACTGGCTTTCACTTTTACTCTCATTTCTTTTACTGTATATCAAATCTACTTCATATTCCCTCACAGAGCTCCCACTTTTTTCTTTGCAATGCAAATGTACATAATAAACTATTTAAGAGTTTGGTGCATTACATTTTTCATTCACACCAATGAAAAACATTTAAAAACACCAAGTAGTCTAGTTACATGATCCTGGGGTTAAAAACCCCCACAAAATTTTAAAAAGTAGTAGTCAAAATATCCTTATAGATATTTGATCACAACTCTCCTGAACATCCATAAGCCTATTTGAGACAAGTTCTAAATTAATTTTTTGGAACAAAAATAGCTGGCTCACCATCACAGAAATATCTGCGCAACAGATCCTGCATGGGACACCATTAGTTTCCACTTCATTTTCTCACTGCTGCTTCTAATATCTTATGCAAAGAAATGCAGCTGTTTAATTACTTGCTTCTACTACAGGGCAAAAAGCACATACAAGATGCTTACTAGGACCACACACGAATAAATATAGTCATCACAATACCTGTGAGCTGGGGATCTTCAAGCTCATTATGATCTTAATCATGCACATTACTAATCCCCAATATGCCCTCAAAGCTCAGGTGCAAGAAATAAACACATGTACTAAACTATACACCTGCAACATGTCATTCAGGAAGTCTAATGAAGACAAAGCCACCAAGATGTCACACTTACAAGGAACAGGATAGGAAAATAAATATAATAGGGCATTAGGCCATCTTGGGCTAAGAAAACAAATATTTTTGTCATGTTATTCTCCATTTAAAAAAAGATATAATACAGCATACATGCCATACATACTGGCGCTGTTTGGTGAGGAGACATTAATCTGTGAGGCAAGCATAGAGAGGGTACACAGTAATGGTGCACTAACACAGAACAAAAGAAAATAAGAAATTGAGGAAGATTGTCCTTTATCTCAACTGTCAGTACAAAATTCATTTGGAATCACAGAAGTGAAGAGATGAAAGGCCTAAAAGGATTCAGTATCTATAAAAACTGTATCATTTGCTAGCAATAAGAAAGTTTATTAAATAAAATCCTGTGCTCCTGGGTACAAAAGTGACAAAACAGAATTCCAAAAGATTTATTGTCTTTCCCAGACAGATGGATTTGTGGGGCTGACAGGCAAACTATGACAAAAACATTGCCCTCTGACACCAAAGAAAAAGCAAGCACCACATTACTCAGGTGTCTGTAACAGGGCTTTCCAGCTTGGTTAATAAATGAACAGAGTAAAAAAAAAAACCAACATGATCGAAGTTTCACAGCTTTGTCAGATTCCCAGCCTCTAAAGAAAAATGCTGCAATTATTCTTGTAATATGCGATCTGGTAAGGGATTAAAATGCATTAAGGGGTTAAAGTCGATGGGATCAATAGAGAATGCAATGCTCTACAACACTCCCTGCACTGCCCTCTGAGGCCTCAGTTACCACTATAATAGGTAAAACACCCCATTAGAAGTAAGTCCTGATGCAACCCAGTACATGGAATAATCTCCAGGCACCATACAGCAATACTCAAACCAAACAATTAAATCAGCATATCTGTCCTGGAGTCTGACAAGTTTTAAACAAGAGCTTAAGTGAAAATACAAGTCTACCCCAGAGGCAGGAGTTGCTTATTTTCTTCAAGTGGTGGAAGTATCTTCAGAACACATTACTCCTCACCCCTCAGCTAGTTTGTCCTTTTCATTAATTAAAGTTTATGCTTCATCATGAAGTTAGTAGCATAGTTAAGAATGAGAAACGGTTAGCTTTCAGTTAATACAGATTTATTAAAAAGGGCATTTGCTATTATCTTTAAACTTAATTGAAGAGACTAATAATTTTTTGACTATTTTTAGCAGACTAATTTTTTTAGCAGACTTCTTGGCTGGACATCACAACCTAGGGACATGAGAACCAATACACGACTCCTTCCCTCTCTCAAGGAGAGGAAAGACTGTCTCCTTCCACAGCCTCATGCTAGTTTAAAGCAGTATATCCACAGACAGCCGGAAAACAGACAAAAACAAGTTAAAAAAATGTTGACTGCAATGAAAAGACTTTATACACCAAGATAAATTGGACAATCCTCCCACCACGCCCCAGCCTTGCCTCTAGGACAAGAGAATAATCTGGTGAAGCACACTGAAAGCACCTCTATTCACATGAAAAATAGGCACAAATACACACCCTGAACTCCAGTCTTCCCTTGATGTGCATTTCATAATTCTATCCGGTCTAGGGGAAACTTGTGTTTACAGAGGTGAACAGATCCCATAGTTCCAGCACTGAAGTTTTTCATGTGTCTGAGGTAGTATGCCAATATGAAATAAAAGCACTTGTATGTAAAACTTCTAAGTCAACCATTGTCTTCAAGTGAGCAAAAGGAAGAAAAAAGCTTCATCACAACCTGTCCACCCAATTTAAATAAAAAAATAAAGTTAGCTTAAAACAGAGTATGATTGAGAAGCCTGAACATGCATCTGTATAAAAATTTGTCACTTAATGAATTTCTAATAAAGTCATTGCCCCATCATGACATTCTACCAGACAGTCTGGTAGTGCTCAGTATCCTCTACCTGCAACACCTTAACATTATTCCTTCAAACTTGGCAAAGCAGTGTGTATTTGGGGGAGAGAGGGCAAAGAGGATGATGGCCAAGCCAGAAACTGTTCTGTTGCAGATAATGGGTACTTTAGAAGACATCTGCGCAAGCATCAGCTGCGTTGACGTGGGCTGTTCCACGACTTCATAAATTCTGACACTGACACCACAATGTAGACCCAAAGATGTTTCAGATTTGGCTGCACCACATTTGTGATGCTGGCACACCTGACCTTTTATATTGAGGGTAATGGGATAGCATGTCTTACATTTACTTGTCAGGAGAAAAGCCCACTAAAATGGAAGTCCTACAGAGACTAGACCATTTCAAACTACCACCCTAATTCTGATACAAGTCTGTGTTCAAAACCATATCAAAATTCATGCAGTACATGCTTAAATAAATGACTAATAGCAAAGATCACAAGACCATCATGTTAAGTAAATGTAAAGCAAGTGTAGTTCTTTCCCAAAATTATATTCCAAGCTATTACAAAAGCCTGATTTGGTACCAATTGTGTAAAACCATTAAATATCTTTATGCTAAGAGTTCTAAATATTCTAGTTGTGCTGAAAAGCAAGTAGTCCTGCAAATCTAGGTTGAAATTATTTATTTCTTTTTTAAGAGCCCATCAGCATGCCATGTGTGTGACCAAGGCACACAATAGTGATACAGAAAAGCTTCAAATAAGCTAAAGGAATTCAGAGGAAAACCATCATATGGGAGAAGAACAAACTTATTAGCTATGTCATATACTTGACTGCTGAGTAGCAACAAAAGAAGTGAAGAGACTATCAAGGTGCATTCGGCAATAGAATGGCTATTGCAGTGACCTGCTTGTAAGAAGGCCCTTGTGAAATCTTCAAGGCCACTGTTCAGTAACAGTTAGCTTTGAAGCCTTGGCGAGACAACCAGAATGACAAAGTTGCACCCAGGGGGAGGGAGGGGAAAGGAGGAACAGAAAAGACTACCAGAAAGAGTTCACCAGGAGTCTTTCAACTTGATTAGAAACAAATGGGGCCACCAGAAAAGCATACCCTTTGCAGTGACATCCCTGTTAGTCCCTGCCTGTACTTTGTGCTACCATTTTCACAGATACCACAGATAGTCTATGCTTTCTGTGAAACAGCCCATTATCCAGTTCTGAAAAGTGACTGGGGTTTCTCTATTTTCATCTCAAAGTGACTTTCCACTATTGGTATTTCTATTTTGCAAAAAAGTTGTCCAATATTTCACTCTGAGGCGGGAAGAGGAGAAGATGTTTTGCTACATTCTAAAATGAAATGATTCCCATCACATCAGATAAACTAAAAAATCTTTCATCCAATGCTTATATAATTAACCATCAACAAAACAGTTATGATAACAACTGTACCTGTGTCACTTTAGTATGAATAATAAGCTTGTTTCCTCATGGAATTTTTACAACCATGAGTAAAATCCAATTAAACTCCTACAGTCTGAAGGATTTCACTCTCAGACTTCATTGATTCTGTGTATCTATGATTTCTAGGAATCCCCACGATGCTTAAACCAAATAAAGTTTCATCCATTCACAGAGGCCCGAGAGCATCACTGGCAGATTAAAGGAGATGGAATCTGTCCACATTTAAAACAGCAGCACTGCCTGTCAGGAATACAAGTAGCCACTTCATATTAGGGAGCTATCAAATGACAGGTGCACTAGAAGATAAAGCTGTTTGAAGGGAACATTTAAAAGCCTCACTGACATTCTCTCTGCACAGGAAGCAACTTGGCAATCCATGAAAACAGCTTTAAGTGCTATTCCACAGTGCAGATTTCAAATGAAAGTCTTATGGTCATGACCTCTAAGAGCTGGGGAAACAAAAGAAGTATACATACATACACGCACATATAGGTACATACATATACACACCTACAAAATTGGCTTCGGTAGTCAAGAGATACCAGTCTGCCCTCAGCTTTAAAATAATGCAAGTAAAGCAGGTTTTGTTTTGATTCCACACTGATTTCTATGGTTATATTAATTCCACATGTACCCAATTTAAAAGAGAGCCATGTAAATCAAAAAAGCACTATTTTTCAATTTAAAATAAATCAAGTGCAATTTAACATGCCAGTAAGCCAACCTATCAAGTAGAAGAGAAATGCATTAAATTTTAAAGTATATACCTCAAAGGAGAAAATAAGTTTTTCTAAATAATTTTCCTTTTTGATGAAGATCTGACAGTACAACTTTTAAGCTTTGTGTGACTAAACAAGTGTTAAGCATCAGAAAATTAAATTTATTTTCAGGGGAAATCCCTTCTACACCACCAGTGAGGGGGCAGCTCGTCTTAGATATTCAATAGGAAAATTCATACTTGCTTGTCTGTTACAGTGTCGTAATTTTATTAGGTTTGAGAAAAACAACTTTACATTAAGTATTCTGGGGAGTTCCTGTGATTGACTTACCTTTACCATGGCTCAAGAGACCAAATCTAATAAATAATTACAGCAGCCAGCCACCCAATTTTAAGCTGTAAGTAAATTTCAAATTGAGATTATAACTTGCTTTGAAAAACATGCTTGGCTTCATATCAGATGTTTCCACAGTATCCCACCATTTTTTATTACTGACTTTTTAATCATTTATTGCTAAAAACATATAGGGCTCAAGTGCAGGACTTCAATCAAGTTGGGGCCCACTGTCCTGCATACAAAAAAGACAGTATGTTCTATAATGCTTCCACCTTAGCCAATAAATAAACTCTTTTCAAGTGAGCTAACATGATGCTTCTCATCTGAAAAAGAGCGCCCCATAAGAAAACACCCAGTTCTCACCACTAATAATCTTAAATATATAACATAAACCTAACCTGACTGCAAAGACTGTTAAGATACTGAAATGAAGGAAATAAGATACCTGAATCCTACATACAGAACAGTTTGAATAAAAAGCTCAGGAAGACATGCAATTCCATTCATCTGAGAAAACAAAGCTCATTTTAACCTCAGTATACCTGCTGCTTACTCTTTAGATCCTGCATCAGGGTTCAACCTCATCAGGTTACCCTATATGTCAATTAAAAAAACGCTGTGACCTCAAATGAAAATCCTGAATGTACAAGTGTACTTGTGGGTACATGCACAGATATATGCATAAATAAAAGCAAAATATGTGGAATTTGCCCTATGGCCAATGCAATAACTAGAATTGACAAAGAAAAAATCACATCTTCAAAGTTATTTCAATAATTAGCAAGAACCTATCTAGTTAGGAAGGTTCTGGATTCCAGGAGTATACAACCAATCCTCTGACAAAAGCTGAGACCCCAGCATTAGCACAGTGAATGCATATTCTGAGAAATGATAAATTCCTTTTTAATTTGCCCACATCTGAAACAATTAAGCCTTATGTATATTTATAGATACTTCAATCATTTTGTGGGAAGATTAGATAAACTACCAAAAAGCTGAGAAGAAAAACAAGCCTTCAATGACATGAAATTCCTTCCAATTACTAAATGCTGTCTTCCAATAGAGGTGACCCACTTTTTAAATACTTTCTTCCCTAAATTAACACCTTTGGGAACAAGCTGAAGTTCAAATCAGGTTGTGATGTAGATGGAACCAAGAGATGGCAAAGGATGGAAAAGATCAGGTATGTTCCCCCCCGCCCCCCAATGTGATTTGATATCACTGGTAGGAGAAACATTTTTGTAAAGCTGCTCTTTTAATTGCTGTTATCCCTTCAGGATATTTAATTTACACTCCTTCCTCAATATAATTTTTAATAAGATTGTTTGCCCTTTCTCAATGGTTCTTCAAGTGGTGCCTTTCAAAATGTGTTTACACAGAAAGCCTATGAACTGTCTGTGCTTTTTGCTAAAATTCATCAGTCATAATTCGTATTTTGAGAGACAGACTTGACCCAGAAGGAGCTGAAGTTTCAGGTCCATGCCCAAGGCACAGACTCTTGTTAGACGCTGCTACTAATAGGTGGCACTGCCAACTGTGCTAATTTCCAGTCTTTAAAGGGAAATACCAGTCTTTTAACATCACTAAGTCAATTACATCTTTTAACGCATGGTAGTGGTATTTTGAAGCACTAGTTTGTATTTTAGAAAAGCATCCAAGAGAACACAGCACCCTGAGCTAAGCACCTGCTTGCTGGAGGAGGGAGACAGATGCTACACCAGCCAGTGGAGCTGCCTCTTACACTACTGCAGAGCTGTCCCGAGATCTTACGGGATCTTACTGCAAAAGGAAACAGCTTTTTCCAACTTTGGGTGAACCAGCCCTAAGGAGCTAAGTAGGGAAAAGTTCTTGTTCTAATAAGCAATAAATGCAGTCTTTCATCCCTAAAACACAGGCAAAGGCCCAACATTTAGTGCAGCTGAAGCTCATCTGGGGACACTACTACAGACACGAAGAGTCAGGAAATTTGATGTCAAATGCCTCCTGTGTGCTTGTTTCCCCCTGTTTCTGGGGAAGTTACCCAAAAAAGCTGTCAGGACTGATGGTCCAGAATGCAAATTGGGTCAGCCACTCAGGTCACTTGTTTCAGCCAACACTGCATTTATTTCAAGTCTAGCAGTGTTAATGTGATTAGTCATTCCTCTGATGTATTGCAGCCAAGAAAAGTTAGAGGATTTTTTTTTTTTACACTTTTTTCTTTGCATTTATTGTCACATTTTTTCTTCTGAAATAAAATTACACATTTAAAAATAGTAGCATCTTGCTACTCAAAAACAGAGGATGCCTGTCTTTCACTGCCATCTCCAATAACCTTACAATCAAAGAAATTTGTGAGAACTTAAAACCAAGCTCCCAGAGATGAGGGCACAGATATTTATAAATCAAGCTTTATTTGGAACAGTATCTCCTATACAATCATAAGAAAAAAAATCCACGGGGTTTTAAAAACAGTTGCAATATTAGCACTGAAAAGGGACTGGGAGAGAAGGGTGGGTGTCTGAGATGAGATTTTCGAACAGATGGAGGAGTAGCAAGACTTAAAGGACAGGTGCTGTAGATGAAGTTCTCTCAGAGATCGTGACAAGATTACATTAAGGCAGGCAGGCCTTAGTAGTAAACATAAAAAAGGTAAGAGAGTTAAGAGACAAGATACAAGAGGTCATGACAAGAAATATCCATAACAGGTTTCAAACAGTGCGACTTCAATCTTGACATTGATTTAATATTTTAGAAATTAATCTGAAATCCCACTCATTTTCTTTAAAGCTAGCAGCGCCTCTCTGGGTACATTAAAAAAGACACAGCTGCAGAGCAATGGAAACCAGCAATAATCAAAAGTTTATTTCCAAATTGAATTTTTTCCATATTGTGCTGAACACTTCACCTCTTCACAAATGAAACAGAAAATTAGTTATGAAGGGAAACAAAAGGATAATGAACTTCAGGGGCAGGGGATACACACAGGCACAAAGCACCTTCTTAAAGAAAAGGGGTGCAGGCCCAAGAACCTCCATGGAAAGAAATTAAATACAGTGGGCATAAGGACTGATGATAAGAACAAAATATTCAGTGGCAAAGGCCACACTAAGAATGAAGTCATTTTGTTGAGGAAAACAGGACAAACAGGGTCTATGCAAGGGTCTGCAAAAGCAATACTGGAAATAGCTTGAGGGTCATTTACAAATGGTAATTTCAAATGAGTAGTGACCTCAATACCAGGGTAACACATCCACTTCTGAGGAGAGCTGCTCTGCACTCTGGAAAGGTACAGGCCTTCAGAGGTGCCGCACGTGGCACTTACAACTAATAGTTGTACCAGCCAAGATTTTCAACAAATTTCATGTTTTTATACATAATCAGAGAAAGACTTCAGCTATAAGCAGCCATAGATCTAACCAGGGGCAGAGAAAAAACAATGTTCAGCTAACATGCTTCTGCCTAGCTGCTGTCAGAAAGCGAAACATCAAGGAAGTGAGCAAGCAGTTGTCTTTAAAGAATTAGGACAGAAAATTGATGGGCTACTGCATCTCTCACTGTTAAGAGTAAGGCCATCAATACTTAAAAGTGTCATTAAACCTTCCACATATTGTCAGGTCAAGAGGAAAAGTGTAGCAAAACGCTCAACCACTGCATCCAAACAAAGGGATGTGAGGCAGCACTGTTTATGTCACATTGCCTGTTGCTAGGGTATGGGATTAAATGCATTTTGTACACAGCATTTGGAGAATTTTAAGCTTTACAACATGCTGAATTCAACAGCCATACCACACGGGCCAGACCCTCTTCTAAAAAGGCACAGCAGCAGAAGCAGAACCTCCTCAAAACCCCCCACCAAATTATCATCCCGAGACCACAGAAAAGTGTCAGTTGCGATGCTGCACATTTAATTATTTTGTTGTTCCACAACTGTATAAAACAAGCTGTGTTTTTATTTTTTCAGAAGACAGACAGAATCAACTATTAAGAATCAACTCAGAGAGAGAGGAGACAGTCAAAAGGACAACAATCAAATAAGAAATGTGTGTCCCAAATGGAAATGAGGTTACATTTTGAGAAAATACCAAGTCAGACAAGGATTCAGTATTAAAGGCAGAGCACGTCAACACTAATTCTGATATTTCACCCTTCTCTGTGGTCTAAATAAAAACCTTTTAAACAATATGATCATAGGCAACATATAGGGATCTTCCCTGGTTTTAGTAAAACATTGTCCAAAATGTAGCATTACACAAGAAAGGATTTGATGTTCAGGACAAGTTCAATAGCTGGGGACAGAAAGTTTAAAGTGGGAGAAGATACAACACCATAAGCTGTTCAGATATGAAAGAGTTTAGGACTTAAATTAACTGGGAAGAAGTCTGACCTTCTTAATATAACCTTGATTGCTTTGACCTCCCTGCTACCAGCTACTGCTTCACAAAAACCTAAACACAGGCAAGACTCAAGAATGTGCATGCTAATCAGTGTCTTGATAAGGAATGTAACACCACTACCATAAAGACTGCTGGATGACACCCAAACTTAATAGAACTGTCCACGTATTTATCATCTCAACCTCATCTTTAAGTATGCATAATTCCATCAATTCGTCTGTGCATATTCAAGAGATACAGGCCACAACATCAAAACGAAAATGTCTTTGAGAGAACAAAATTTTGAGTTGTCAATTACATCCAGCTACAAAGACTTATGACATTTAAAAGCCCCCTGTTTAAGTTTCAGGAATGGTTCACAGAAGTCTACTGCAATCTCCACATCAATGGGCTTCATGGCTAAAATAACTTGATGGATTTTACAGTGGTTATCTTCAAGGACACTGGGCAAAACCTTTTTCTTCTCCTACCCTAAACACAGTTTAATTCTTTGTGCACCTTAAACACAGTTTAATTCTTTGTGCTTCCTATCTGTCTCTGTGTCCACTAGACTATTTCCCCATCTTAGATTTCTAATATATGCATGATATACATAAATTGCCTGTCTGTGCTCAAGAAGCATTTGGACAATCCTCTGAGATGTATGGTTTAATTTTTAGGCTGCCCTATGCAGAGTTTGGAGTTGGACTTGATGATCCTTGAGGGTACCTTCCAACTCAAGGGATTTCAATGATTTATGTGGGAAGAACATACACACAATATTGTGTAGCTTAGGTTGAAATTTGAACTCATCCAAGACTATCTCATTACTATTGAATTTATAAGTTCTTACAATTAAGCTTTTTCTCATTTGGAGTTATGTTCAGGATAATTATGAAGTTCATAAATGAAGAAACAGCCAGCGTTTCAGAATGTCAAGTACTTCATCTTGCATAGCACTGACAAGAAAGGTAGACTAACCAATTACAGCTTCTTCCTCGTACTTTTAACTGTGTGAATTTTTTTTATACTTTTTCTATGTAATAAAATCAAGGACTATGAACCACTGAGTAAACTCAAGAAATAAAACTATTTATTTCTATTTTCCCATTATAAATATGCATACATCTCATTTTATAAGCATCTGTCTCAAAACACACTGTTAATCTGAGACCTACTTCACTCTGTGATCCAATACTATATTTACTATGTCAGAATACACCACCGGGCAGTAGGGTAGCAAAGATGATAGCGTATTAGCTATCAAGTTACAATGACTTTCCTGTTATCCTCAAGTAACATAAAGGCACACACTCTCTCACATTGCTGTCAGTGGATCTTTCCTCTGGCATTATCTGCAGAATAAAGGATAGCCGCTATCCTGTATTCTTAGGATAGCTTGCACACAATTTAGGGTAAGATTACTTTTAGCAACAATCATGCTGTCCATGAATAAGAAGTCACTGAACTTTTCTCCTGAAGCACAGTTATGCAGTTATAATTACTCATTAAATCATCTAATCCATCTCATGCCAGAGAACAGCAACAAGCCTAAATTGTCCCTTACAATGAGAACACATCTGCTACAGTTTGCAAAATCATATGGTGGGTGGAGAAAAATAATGCTAGTTTGGGAATCAGTCAATCAAAAAGTTCATTTAAATATGGGCTGGTGACAAATGTATGCCAGATCAATATGACACTGTCAAGTATATGCATAACAACATTATTAAGTCAATCATGTGTCATTGTGTCATTTCACTGGAAACTGCAGAATGAGTTTAATAAATACTACTTCCTCTGAGAAATAGGCTACCAAATTACATCTGGAAGTTATTTTTAAATGAGAGCTTAAAGAAAAAAATAGGTAGTGCCTGTGTCCCTCCATTTAAATATGGTGCACATCAGAAAACAGCTCTACCTGGAGCTATGGGATTATGAATGCAGCACAGCTCTAATTCTCAAATAAACAAAGGGTAGCTTCAGAACATTACATTTAACATGTCACATCTGAGCATTTCAAATTCATGTGAATACTAAGGCCCATCTAAAGTAGAAGCAGCAGCAGCTTAAAAGATACAGTTTTCTTCATATAAGCTTCCAAACCATAAGTATCCTTAGTGAAAACAACTAAAATTGTATTTAAAAAGCCTAGAAAATAGTACACTAACTTCATATGAAATTATAAAAGTTTTCAGATCTGCTTGTTCTCACATATGTGAAATAGAAAAGTTGAAAAGGGTTGATTAAATAGAGCAGGCAAGCACAAAGAATAAGTGAAGGGAGTTTCTTGTGGGCTCTTTGTTTTTAAAAAAATGACTGGTGCGCTATCATCTGCTTTAGAAATTTATAGTGCTGTAAAAAATTGTGCACAAAGACCTTAGGAAACATTCAGCTTTGACAGCAGTTGAGAGTCTCTGCTAGAAGACAGAACATGAAGTTTCACCTGCACTAGGTTTCTTTAGCTGTTAATCTGGAACAGCTGAGTTGATGACATTTTCTAGAACACCCTAATATAGACTAACAGAAGAACTAACAAAAAGCAGCTTCAGGTATACTACAACTAATCTCTCCATACTGCTAAACAGCTATTATGATACACACCACCTTTCTAGCGGATCAGCTAGAGTCTGTTATAAAGCACCATCAACATGATTTCTCTGTACTTGTACACTATTTTCCTCCCCCAACCGCACCAGACAGCTGTATCTGTAAATCAAATGAGGAAACTAGGAAAATTCTATAATTATATAACTGCTACTGAGATTAAAAGCAAGCATAAAGAACAGGAATTCTTCTCTCAAAAAGAATATAAAAGGAATTCATTCAGAGACCTGTATACAAGATACAGATTTGAAAAGACAGAATAATAGTTTCCAATTTATTAAGTTAGGACACAAAGAAGAGGTATGAGGGCATCTCCTGACTTTGAAATTATTTGTACTTCTGAACCAGTTAGGTCACTGAAGAAAACCCTAGGCTCAAATACCATACAAATCCATAACGCAGCAAACAAAACCAGAACTATCTGAGACTTCAGCTGATTTCTGACAACAGGAAAAGAAAAAGGAGTAATCTGTGTTTGTGCAAATGACTTTTTTTTTTTTCAAGATATATCAAAGCTGACATGTAGATCACTGAGGAAATCAGTATTTCCACTGAAGCAACTAATGCTATCTAATTGTCAGCCAGGCAACTAACAATGTTTTCTGTAACAAGAGATTAAGACCATCTCAAAGGAACTTTCCATACAGACTACAGCAGATGTTTATTTTCTGACTTTAGTACTGTTTCTGCCAAAAATATTGTGAGATTAATTGGTTCTAGCAGTTGCATACAAAAAAGGCTATACTTAAATATCAACTCTGCTGCCTTAAAGCATACAGGGGAAGTACATGGCATGGGCTGTGCATCAACCAACACCACTCAACCAGTTCTTCAGGAGTTGCACCAAGGATCTATGACTGTTCTACAAACATGAAGAGGTTCACTTTCAAACTGCCAAAAGGTAATGCAACACTTTTGCAAACCTAGCATCAACCTGTACTACAAACAGATCTTTTTCAACAGTAAAGGATTTTTCTGGTCTCCCTAGTCCAGAAGATATTCTTGTCACCAGCCCCTTGAACTAGCGATTTTTAGAACTAAGCGTTAAAGGCAACACTTGATGTCTTGCAATGTTCCTGGAAGTTCTATATAGTTTAGGGGAAAGTGAGCAGCAATTTGCAGTGCTATGGATACTGCATTTTTGACACCATGTAAAAAAAATTTTCCTTTTTTTTTTTTTAAAGACAATTCAATGTAACCAGTACCAGTCATTTTAGTCTAAAAACTTTGTCACTGCCAGTATAAATAGTTTTGAATTACTTGCATTTGTAGTCTGGACCTAGTGTTTATAGTATGAATCAGCTTAAGGGCCCTACAGCAGTCGGTACTGTAGCTTCAACACGCCTTCAAAGCAGACAAAGTACAGGGAAGTAACAGCCAAAATTAGTTCTTGTACTACAGCATCAAAAACATACAGGGACTTTTTCTAGGTCACTTTTTTATAGTATAGGTAGTACTTCTCAACACACATGAAAAGAATATAACACTGGCAACATCAAGAAGCAGTTTTCTCCATCTCAAGGCTACAGAGCTTACAGAGACTTTCTACCTGCAGTTCATTATACACTTAATACAATTTTTTCCCCTGTTAGGAAAAGAGAATCTGTTTGGGCCAAGCTAAATTGGAAGCATGGAAGGACTTCCAGTTCCAGAAGTGAATGTTTAATCAAGACATTTATTGTTACAATTAGTTCCTTAGTTGTAACGTCTACTGCAAGAGCCTGTCAATCCATTCAGGGCAGCCTGACTGCACATTTATTTTCCTCCAACATCACAACCCTCACCATCAGGATGAATCCTCTTACATACACTGCAAACATCCATTCAGTGAAAGATTAGCATAATATTAAGGCCATGTGAAGTACAGAAATGAACAGCACTGAATGTTTTATTGTGTAGCCATTTGGTTACGTGCAAAAGGGAACAACCCAGCCAAGACATCTGGCACAAATTACCATCATTATGATTTTTTTCATAATTTTAAGAACTCTGGTCAGCACCTGCATGTCAACATGGAAGTCGCAATGCACTTCCAGGGCCTACTCTTAAGGAAAGCCAGTCTGGCAAGACTGAAGAACCAACATACCAATCTGCTTTGGCACAAAATTAAGCGGGCACAGAATACTCCACCTTCCTTATAAAGCTCAATATTACAAGGCTAAACATCCAGATTAATTTTTTTTTAAAATGCAAAGGGCATATTTGAAACAATATTCCTCCCTCTGCTCATAAACCTAGTATGACAGTCAAAACATACCACTCTACCACTTGTAGCCGGCTATTCCCTTTTCCTGTCCTGGCTCAAAGAAGCTGAAAGCATTAAGTCATATTCACAGCTGTCCCGATTCACCTACCTGATATAGGGATCCCTCCCAGACCTGTGCTGTGTTGTGGTGGGAGATTCAAGTCCAAGAAATTACTATTTGAGGTGGGATTTGCTGTGTGGTTCAAGTGCATGATGCTATTGCGTGGGAAGGCCATCCAAGGATAGCGAGCTGCTTGGCCTGGAAAACTGAAGGAGTTGTAAACTGCTCGATGCTGTTGAAACTGTGGGAACCTCTGTGGCATGACTGGAAAGGTGCTACTGAGAGAGTTGGCATTTGTGGGTGCAGCAGGATGCAGGAATCCAGAGCCTGGCCCTTTGGCAGCTGTAGTGTGTGGGGTAGGGTTCTGAAGAGATGTGGGCGAGAGGGAAGGTTGGTCTTGGACTGACAGTTCCTTCTCAATCAGGTCTGCTAAGGCTTTGCGGGTGATGTCAAAGGGGTCAAACCCTAAGTCGTCCTCTTGCTGTTTGGAGGAACCAAACCCAAAAGCCGCTTGCCAGTCTGTGGAGGAGGATACTGGTATAGTCTCTGTCGGAGATGAAAGTAACAGGATTTACAACAAGAATTAGTATTTATCCACACAAAAATTTCAGCCTCAGTGAATTTATGTTGCCAGTTATCTTTCATATAATATTTCTTTTTACATTCCCCAAAGACACTTTATTAATCAGCTTAGAATGCCATTTTCAGATCAAATTGCATAGATTTCTATCTAAAGGTGAAGCGGTAAAACCAGCAAATAGTATTTTTACTGCAGAATCGTTCTGTTCCCAAATTACAGAAAAGCCTTGTCAAAGAAGTATTTTCAGTAATAGCACCAAGTAGAAAGAGACCAATAAACACTTGCTTAGAACATCCTTTACATCCATATTACTTGATGGAAGTGTGACCAAGCAGAGTCTAAATAAGGTTGTTGTTCCATTCAGTTTTTTGTTTTCAGCATTAATGCTGTACTTCATCTCTGCTATGCGAGAAAGGGGGGGTAGGACATGTTCCCTCTCAAAGGGGGAACCTCCAAGCAGTTAAAAAACACAAACCCAAAACCCAAACTGTCTACCATTATGAAGAAAAACAAGCCAAATTCTGAAGTAAATGCCTTGATAAAACAAAAGGCAATAAGGAACTGCATTACAAGATATTGTTAAATATTTTGAGGCACTGTTGCAATAAAGGGTTATCACAATTTCCCTGCATTTTCAATCACTACTTCATTTCATTATACTGTTTAAGTTTCTTATTCAGGTTCAGTGAATGCTGGGTTTAGTTTCACAGTATTTTTCCTCAAAACTGTGGTAAGGCAGCTGGTAAGTACAAGGTAGTATCACTCACAACATTAACTCCCTCTGCTGGTAGGGAACCTGGTCTGTTGCTTGAAGCAGTAAAAATTAAGCTCAGTATCCTCTCTTGGAAGACAAATGTACACTTCTATTTTCTTTTACACTTCTATTTTCACTCAAAAAGAGCTGCCAGCCAGACAAAAACTTATCCTTTGTATTCTTATTTAAATAGCAACCATACATTTTATATTAATTATTTTATATTAATTATGAAACAAACGAGATCTCTACTACCTGGAAATTGTCTCTCACTGCTACTTAATCCTCACAAAAATTGGTGCATATAGTACCTTAGCAGTGGGTAATTTCCTTGGTAATATATATTGTTTACAAACAGGAAGTGAGATAAAAATCAAAAGACAACTAATCACTAAGTAAACCAACTGTATGCTCAAGCATAAATTACATTCTATTAATTTACTGATATTGTTTAATTTAATTTTCTAACACCTCCCTCAGATTTATAATTTGTGAGCTCAAATACTGTTAACCATTCCCAAGACTATATAAATACACCTAAAAACATTTAATTCATATGGAAAATACAGATATCTTTCAGTTGATGCAATTAACCATATTTTTATCTTTTCTGAATGTATATAATCTCACTTCAGAAAGAGAAAGATTAGGCATCTTCAGATAACCAGGCAGGATACTAAAGAAAATTCTGAATTCCACTGCACAGCTTCTGGTGTTAGAATTACAGATTATAATAGATTATTAGACCAATATATATTGACACCACATGTTTTCCCCACCGTCAACAAAAACCTGTAATGTTAAATATTATGTATACATGTCACATCCTACTACTTAGACAGGCACATGGCTAAGAAAAACTAAGCTAAACAGTCTGATCATTTAGCCATGCAGCTGGAAAGCTCTGTAAAGTTTCTTTTAGAAGAAACCCTTACCTCAGTGCAATTCATTTCATTTGTAGTTCAGCAACAAATTTTAATCATTTGTGAAGGGGGAAAAAACCAGTATGGAGCAAGTCCCACAGTTTTTGATTCTACACAGTTTTAGACATCAGTTGCAAAAGCAAGCAATACCCAGTCATGTAACCTGTGTACGTACCTGATGTGAAGAGGCTCTGTGGTTCTGGTGCTGTGGGCCAGTCATTTGAAGTCTGTGGAGAGCTGGGGAATGGAGGAAGCCCACTAGGGATGGGGTTAGGATGCCGAAAGTTGTCAGAGAAGAGCGACTGTGATTCTGTTACAGCCCCTTCAAAAGGAGACCGTGCACTGTGATTAGATGAACTGATGGGTATGACTGGATTGGGTTTTGTTAAACCAGGCGGTGGTGAAGGTGTGTCACTGTTTGTTGTCTACAGGCAAGAGAGGAAGAGAAACAATTAGGACGTGTGTTTATATACAAGATATTCTTAACTAATACAGTTGAAAAATTTCCTCAAAACTTTTGTCTGCTATTAGGTTAGCTAATATATAGCTCAGTACAAGGTCAAACATAAAAATCAACTTAGCAGTAGGATTTTTTAGTTTTGTTTAAAATTCTGATAAACTTCAGAAAGTACTTGCTTCTCTAACTACAAGTTGCACCAAGGCCTCAAACTCAATTCTTACTTTCACAGCATTTGTGTCTTACCTGCTGGGAGCTGTCACCATTTCCTATACTGAGGGAATCTGAAGGTTTGTCGATAGGGCTGCAAAAGTGGGAGGGGAAAAGAGACAATAAGACACTCAAGTATTTAACTTGAAAATCAACATTTGCTTTCTTAGTGGTAGAAAAGCCTTTAAATAAAGACAAATCAAAATTAATTAGAAGGAATTAAGAAGGAAAAAAGTCCACTTAGACTTTTTTATATCATAAGCATTCCAATCATTTGCCATATACTGTAATACTTCTCACCACTCTCCACTCTGCTTGTTGACTGCCCTGTTAAGGAAAAGTAAAGTTTTAAACATGTCCATAGTAACTCTATGCCATTCAAAAAAACCCCAGGACTCTTGTACTATGGCAGTATTCTGTTTGTAGTCAGTTCCATCTATTCTACTACTGGAGAGAAACTTGGGAACAGGTTGTTTTCCAAATACCTAAATTGTCAGTTCCCAGATAAGTCCTAAATAAATCTGGGGAGAGATAAGACATTAAATGAACTATTTAGTCATGGTGGCAAGTTAAGCTTCCCACCAGCCTTCAAGCTTTAACTAGCAGAAATTAGTTCCAAGGTGAGAAAACTGAGTTTTGAGATGACAGAAGGGTAAAAATGCAGGAAGAGACACAGCGTAAAAAACCTGCCAACAAACTTAGAGAATAAAAGTTAAGATACACCAGAAAACCACCTCAGAAAGCTATTCACTGGGAATTAACATGACTTGGTTGAAATGGCACATCTCATGATTCAAGATTCTGACAGGTATCTGTGAGCAGCCTTAATTATGCTAAATATCACACTAATGAAACAGTATTAGTTTAAGTTCAGATTAAGATCTCTGCTTTACAACTTCAAGGTACTTTCATCTTTATCTACCCATGAGAGAAAATGCACAAGCATCAGGCCACAGCCCAAAACACTGGTCCTGCAAACAAGAACCAGAAGAACATAAATTGTAGTTCCATTACGAGGCCAGAATGTGATACAAGTCAAATTACAGGCATGATCTGTTAGCACAAGACAAATATAGTAGGTGCAGACTTCAGATTCTAGCTACATCTTGTTTTCAAATGCCCCTTGCTACTGCAAAGTTTAAATATTGCATAGAGCCACGTATCAAGGTCAAAAATCCATAAGATGGCTTCCACTCATATTTGTTCTCCCCAATCCAGAATAACTAGTCAAAACCCAGCAGAATTAATTCTTCTCCATTCTAAGGAAACTGTGTAAGAGTAACCTGTCAATAACAAAAATTTTTGTGCTAAAGAACACTGATTGAGTCAGTATCTCAAACAGATAACTGAAGTATTTATGGCCATAAAAGAAAAGTCAGAGGAATATACTTGCAAACAAGCACTACTCCAGTGAAGACTTACAAATACTTTCTACTCAGTGGTTGAACACCATGAATAAAGTTCTTCTTGTTTGGAACAAACTGCCTTGGATTAGTAGTTTCTGAATACCTATAGCACAAAAGTTTGCTGTAGACTCTTCACTGCACAATCATTCTGACTGTAGAGCTTATATCCTAGACAAATTATTTTCCCAAAGCCGTTGACACAAAGTCAGAACACACACAAAGTCAGTTTAAAAAGCTATATGTAATGACAATTTAAGTGCTGAAAATAATGTTTATTATACTGGAACCTGCTTAAGGAGCCTTTAATTGTAAGACAGGCTTCCAGTCCTTGGGAATGAACAAGATTCATTACCTACTGGCTACAATACTTTTACCTACATTTATTAGCTTCTTTTCAGAAAAGATAAGGAAGCTGCATGTCATACTGAGATTCAGCCATGGGATCTCTGATCACACCTCAACAGGACTGCTACAAAGACTAACAAGAAGGTATCACTTTCAACAGCACTCACAATGTTAATGCATCAGTTCAATACTGATTTAAAAGGAAGATCAGCTACCTAACGGGTAACACCACTTCTTGAAATATTAGGGTTTACCTTGTTATTTTCCCATCCAACCTCTGAATAAGCCCAACCTGTATTACCTAAGGGCATCCATAAAAAAAACAAAACAGTATGACTGCAGACTACCATCAGAACCACAAGTGATGCTTACAACGGAAGAGGACACAGGTTCTATTCAAAGAGGGCACCAAAAGAAGAAAAAATGTTGGTTAGCAATAAGGAAGTTACTGCAAGCAGATGAATTATTTCCTCTGCACAAAGAAGCCTCAGTTGAATCTGCTGCCTTGTTGTCCCTGTTACTGAATGATAATCAAGGAACCCTTTCCTCTGCAGTTGTGTTTCTGGAACACACCACTGTAAAAAGATGACAGATACTGAGCCCTAACATTTAGCCACCTTCTGTTGAAGGTTTTCCAAGTGACAAGCCTCCTGATGTATATAGCAACTAGCATGTTACTGTTGTGGAAGCTTCTGTATAGAAATCAAGGGCTCAGCTCTGGCTGGGACCATGCAGCTATATAAACTGTTGATCCCCCTGTTATTCAGTTCCCCTCAGCCCTTACCTGTACCACCACTTACTAACTTTGTGTTAGGGTTCTCCTGCACAATCCGCCAATCAGTCTTTTTGACATGGGCAAGGCTAAGCCCAGCTTTTCTGACCTGATCAGGATTTGAATCCAGCTCTCCAAAACCAGAGAGAGTGAGAGACTGGAGAATCATTCCCTCCACACCAATCAGTGAGAGAGAAAGCAAGCTATCTGAAGTATAAAAGGCAGCACAATTACCCGAAATCTGAGTCTGCACCATCTGGAGTCATGTGTTCTGGGTCTGTGCCATTTTCTAATATAGGAGGCGTTTTCCTGTGTTCCATTGTTAAACCGTTGGCTGATTTACTTGAACTCTGTAATGATGGCCAGGCATCTTTGTTATTACTGTTGGGTCTGGAAAAAGGCAAAAGTAAAAAAAAAAAAAAAAAGAGTTCAAGTTATGAAGAAAGTGTTTTTAAAAAATTGTAAGCACTGGGGAAATGAATCCTTGTGCCAGACAATCCATAAGAATAGATTTATCTGGATATTATTTCTCAGATTTTAAATGGTGATGACTTAAAAAAAAAAAGAATTAGTGGGGTAGGGAGGGGAGAGAGAAAAAGTGGGGGAATTCTGTTTTCTTCACTGAATAGATAGCTGCTATGCCAACACTGAAGTCCAAACTTGTCCATTTGGGGGAGAAGGCGGGGAGGGGGTGTGGGAATCCATCAACAGCTTCAAGTAGCCAAACCTACACTCACCTCCTTTAGGATTATTTACAGAACTTACAAATATTTACGGGATAAAGCAAATCTTGAACTAAATAATTTTTCTTAATTTAAATAAATGCCTTATATTCCAGGCCCCCTCAAGCCTGGCCCCAAGAGATGAAGTTTGTGTTTCACACCTACACAAGAGTCCACAGCTTTACTAACATACCATGAGACCAGTCAGACCAACCCACTGTTCATTCAAGTTACTGCTCCTTTCATTTCTACTTTAAAGCCATCATTACTTCCCTTTTAGAAAGTAACATTAAATTTCATTTCAGAGTGCACATTAGATCTAAAAAAAACTTCGAGAGGACTCAAAGCCCAAGATTTTGCTGAAAATAGTTATATTTTATACAAATTGAAGCTAGCTGGACTATTATCTATAACTGAATGCATTCAAATACAGTGTCATCAGCCAACCCTACAATCTTACTATGAAAGATTTGCCTTTGCATTCTCCAGTTCTTTTATACGAACTTTATTTTTTCGTTTGCTTCAATTAGGATGCTGATTTTAGGGTCCAAGTGCTGTCTTCATAAGGATGAAGCTTTCAAAACTTTTTTTAAATACGTACCTTCCTCCTGATGCCCCCCTTCATTAATATGTTCTTATTACATGGTCCAACATTTACCCTACATCTCTAGGTCAATGTAGTAATTTCACAGTCAGAAACTGGAAATTCCTACAGCTGCTTGCAGCAACAAAAGTTTCCTATTCCTAATCAGTTAAAATTGGTATTACTAGCTGCCCTCAAATCTCAGTTAGTGTTGTAAGATTTGCTATTCTACCTCCACCTTTTCTCATATACCAATACAATATGTACATAGATGAGAGCCTTGACCTGATTTACGTATCTCATCTCTGCATTGTACACATTTGAAATAAGTTAGAGAGAACGCGTTGATCAGATATTGAGCATCAAGGAATGAAGACACATAATCATCAGTGCAGTGTCAGTCAATATTCTCAATCTTACAAAAATGAGCTATAATCTACATATAACAAGACTTTCAGTCCATGAACAGATTTATTTTAAATATCAAAATTTATGTCTGCTGCAGTGCAAAGCCATCTCTATACTAAAAACAAACTTAGAAATGCCACAGTTAAAGTAATTTTTGCATCTAAGGATAAAGAAACTGTACTATGTTTTGGGGTGGGTTTTTGTGCATGTAGGATTTTCTGTTTTGGTTAAGTTCAAAGCTGCATGCTTCTAAAAGGCTGTTCTCTAAAAGACCAGCAAGTGCTTAACAAGTGTTCCCACTTGTCACATAATTTCAGTTCTTTAGGAAAAGGTCAGGGGGAGCTTGACCTGTTTTAAATGTGGAAATACCTCTAATTTTAAAAGAATGCAGTCACCATGACTATCAAGTGACATACCAAGAGATGAATACCCACATACACAAGTGACACTGGGAGATTTTAATATTTGCCTTCAGCAGCAAGCAAAAAGGTCTGTGAGTAGGGCCTTTCAAATTGGAACACAATTGTGGAAAAGCATTTATGCAAAGTTGAAGAAACTGTTTTCTACTATTTGATATTTATAAACTACATCTACTTAGAATTCAACTTCTTTTCAATGCCAGAGTGAAACTGAAATCCTGTACCCCAGAAACAAGAACAACCACAAAATTGTCAGAGGCTCTGACAAACTGCCAGAAATATTAATATCGTATCAATGAATCAGACAAAACCGAGAACCCAATTGGGCAGAAAGCTGTGAAGGAGAACAACACGCATTCACCAGCTCACAAGCTACATTTTGTACTGATGAGATGGGACTAAGAAACATTTCAAAATCCCAGGTGCAAGAAGAAATTCACTTTGCAACCCAAAAGGTGTTGCCTAGCCATCAGTAAAGGACAGTCTGTGTTGTATTGATGCTGTTCAGCTGACAGGAGAAATTAACTCCAGACCACTTGTTGCCTTTAGATTAACATACCATTTTTTCCACAAGTGCCAAAATGTTAGCACAACAGACTGGCCAAGCTCCAATTCATAATTGCTTTCCGAAGGCTTAAAAGCTTGCTGCAGTTTCAGATAGAGCATTCTTTCCTCACTGGTATCATGTGTTTTGCTGGGATCTAATTGGGTTTCAAATTAATATTAGTTCAGACTTTGAACATAAAATAATCAATACCCAAATGCAGAAAGTGGTGTATTCACTTTACTCATTGCGCTCTTCCTTCCAAGTCAATACTGGACCAGTGCCCAAGAAACAAGTGGTGGCACAGTCCTTAAGAAGATCCAACTGGAGGTCCTGACTACTTGCAGTCAAAGAGCATATGACACTTCCTCCAAAAATTAAAGAACATAACCCCAGAACACCAGTCGCAATACCAGTTCTCAGAATCATATTCTGCGTATTCAAACTCCATAGTACCCACTTTCTTGCTAAAACCATTGTGCAGGGATGCTGCCAGTGGCAAATTGTCTGAAAAATTCAGTAGTGGATAAACTGGCCTACAGCACAAACCCTGATTACAAGGCCAAGGTGTGTACAAAGTGCAATCTAACTTTTACATTCCACTCTACCCATCTCATTATGAAAATCCTACAAAAGGGGGTGGAGAAAAATAGTTAACAGTTTTTATTTCTTTATCTTAAATATGACATTTGAGTGGATAATTCACATAAGGACTGATGACCTTAGTCATACAAAAAATAAATGAAAGCCTATGTACTCATATGGACAGAAATCTTTTCATAACTTACTGAATCAACTATTTCAACAAAGTACTATTTTAACAAGCAGTAGTAAGTGGTATCTATAATTAAAACAGTGAAAAATGTATTAATGACATGAAAGCAAAAAAAATTTTTTTAAGCACATCTTGTGAATTCTTACTCACACAAAAGAAACTGATTTTACTTTCAGTTTCCAAGGTTCTTTCACATAATGTAAGGACTGCACTATAAATCATAATGTAAAAACAGAATTAAAAAAACCACACATATCAAGACTACAAGCTGTCTCAGTTGTGAGAATACAGACTGCATTCATCATGATACCATACTGAAAAAGCTGGTATCTGGTCTTTAATAAATATTACAAGATGTGTTTATGCAAATATAAAATACAAGGTGGTCTTTCAGAATAAGAACACCTCGTTATAAACTAGTGATCCAAATGCACACAGCAGAAAAAAAACATTTCTTTACTAGAACTCACACTCAGTTTGTATTAGGACAAAATGGCGCACATGTCTGTGCACAGAGAAAACCGCTATCAGAGTTTATCAGGTAATAGGCACTAAAAAGAGCAGGCAACTTAGGGGACGCAACAGGAATAACAAAGTTTTCTTTGGGAATAACCAGAAAGAAAGCATAGCCACACAATCCAGCAGCAGTACTTACGCATCATACCTCTGCAGTGCTGTCACTTTGTTCTTGTTCTTGTCAACTGTACCCGTAGATAATTGGAGAAAGTTCGGGTTTAATTTGTACAATTCTTGCAGTAGTTTCTGTTCATATTCCTGGTGCTTACCCGCCTAAGGAAAGAGACACTCACAATAAATGAATACTGGTTTAATATGTATTTTATAGATATCAAAAAATATTTTTAATATATAAATGTACATATGTACATCCCAAAGCTTAGTAATTGAGCTTTAACAACTTAATGAGTCAGTCCTGACTGAAACTCAAGAGTGCTTCTCCATCTCAGTATGTATGTCATCTCAACAAATCTAAAGCTTGGCTAGAAATCATTTGGATGTATTTACCAATTTGTAATTTTTTTTGAGACTCCCTAAAGCAGAAAAATAGTTACAGTTGTCTTAGAACTTGCTCTTCAGTTCAATCAAGAGTTTCACAATATACCTTTTAAAAATCTCCAAGGTAGTCTGCATTTGATATATCAACCATACTAGCTTTCCAGCAGATAGGAAGGAGCAAAAAGTCTCTCTTTTAAACCAAAAGTTTCAAAATGGAAGTAATTTTATATCAGCGTAATAAAAATAGCTGAGGTGCTCAGACTGTTAACTACAACATGACAAGGAGTACATTCTGAGCAATAACTGATAAATCATTCTTTTCAATAACTGAAAAAAATAAATATTCTTTTAACTAATTGAATTAATTAACTGAGAACAAGTTCTTGCTTTCAGAAATTGAGAAGGCCCAAACCAACTCCAGAATATGGAATCTGGTGAATGAAGGAAGAGAGTATTTTTTCAGTCTAGCTTATCCTTAACATTCTGTGGCTAAATATTTAAAACAAAACCAGCAAGATCCACACCCTAACATTTAAAAGGACATCTGAAACAAACTGAAGATGAGCATTCACATTTTTTGTAGGTTGTTATACCACTCCAATCTAAAAATTACTGTTTGCAAGTTAGGTACTCTAATGAGTTGAATCAAGATGCAAAATAAAAAAGTGAATTTGAAGTTGTCGATTGTATCTGAAAACTCTAAATAAAAGCTAAGAGATGTACTTTAGCAAAGGAAACAAGCACCAAGATTTATGGTCAGGCCTAAATCTTAAGTCTGGAACACACATTCTATTATCTATTACATCTTCAGCATTGATTTAAAAGCTCTCAAACTACTTGTACACCTAAAACATCACATTTGTACATTACTTAATCCATTCCATTTACACATGTTTTGTGCATCAATTCCATTCCTGTTTCAACATCCTCCCAGAAAAATATTACAACCTAAAAAAACCCTATTACATGCTTTATTAAAAAAAATGTAAG
>NW_010541013.1:26253-55172 GCF_000687285.1 Phaethon lepturus
TTCAAAAAACAGTACTGCTGAGAAACTAAATTCCCTTACAGGCTCCTTTGGAAGAGAAACTGCATATTCCATCTGAATACTCCATCAGGAAAACACTATAATATCTTCAGATTTTTGCTACTTAGATCTCTAGTTCTCCATTACTGCTTGATTCTGAACATGTCAAAAAAAACAACCTACACAACCCTCAAAAAGGACAATGAAACATCTGATGTACGCATTCTCTTACCCAACTTTGTCAGTGTCTACACCCAATCTACTACCTACAGTAAGACAGTGGTTGTAGAGTGGGGGTCACCTAAATGCAAACTTTGAGATATGCTGCACCCTGGAAATGCTTCTTGCCATCTGCTGTGAGCAGAATATGAACAACTAATTATTATGTGATTCTGTGAACTAGCTCAGATGCACAGATCTGCACTGCAAACATTAAGCAGCTGAGTAAAAAGAAACCTCCCTGGGTATCTCATTGCTTAAAACTTCAGTGGCAAAAGACTGAATGTCATGGCCAGGAACATCAGGCCAGTCCTAAGCTCACTTGTCACATAAATATAAGAAACAAACAAAATGAAAATCCTATATAGGAGCTTGCACTAATGATATTTCACTTATAAGAAGCAATCCAGAGGCCAAACTTAGCATCTCCAACCTACCTTACCTAAATTCCTAACTTCACTTCCAGAAACTTCCTGGAGTTATCATGGAATCATTAAGATTGGAAAAGACCTTCAAGATCATCAAGTCTAAGTGTCAACCCAACACCACTATGCCCACTAAACCATGGCCCGAAGTGCCACATCTACATGTTTTCTGAACACCTCCAGGAATGGTGACTCCACTGCTGCCCTGGGCAGCCTGTTCCAATACTTGACCACTCTCTCAGTAAAGAAATTTTTCCTAATATGCAATCTAAACGTCCCATGGTGCAACTTGAGGCCATTTCGTCTCATCCTATTGCTAGTTACTTGGGAGAAGAGACCAACACCCCCCTCATTACAACCTCCTTTCAGGTAGTTATAGAGAGCAAAAAGGTCTCCCCTCAGCCTCCTTTTCCTCTAGGCTAAACAAGCCCAGTTCCTTCAGACACTCCTCATAAGACTCGTTCTCCAGACCCTTCACGAGCTTCATTGCCCTGCTCTGGGCATGGCTCCAGCAACTCAATGTCCTTCCTGTAGTACTTTTTCTACCAGTTCTTCATAGTTTCTCATGATGTTTAGCTCTATTAACAATTACTGAACCTAGAATGGAAGTTCATGCATTGATTTTTTTAATTAAAGAATCAAAGTCTGTGACAATGAACATTCACTCTCATTAAATGGACATGTAAATTCATTCACTAACCCAAACTCCAGAAAGCTGGTGCACTGAAAGCATGTGCACTTTTCAATAGTTGTGTAATTGCCAATGATTTCCAAGAAAGCAATATGAAATCAAGAAGAAAGTCTAAGGAATGTAACAAGGAACAGGAAGATTCATTTAAGTCACCAAGATCAAGTATAATCCACTCAAGACTTCTGAAGGAATTCATGTGAAATTGCATTCCTGGCAAAGGTATGTAGCTTACCAGTTTTAACTGGCAGTTAGGCCAGAGGGCTGACAGGTTGCCATTGCCTCTTATAAAAAGGGCTGTAGAAAGGATCCTGTGGACTACAGACTGCTAAGTTCAACCTCCATCCCTCCTAACATTATAAAGTCTACCTTAAAAAAAGGTGTCATAGAATCGTTTAGGTTGGAAAAGATCTAAGATCATCAAATCCAGCCATTAACCTAGCACTGCCAAGCCCACCACAAACCCATGTCCCTAAGCGCCACATCTAAATACCTCCAGGGATGGTGACTCAAACACTGCCCTGGGCAGCTTGTTCCAATGCTTGATAACCTTTCAGTGAAGAAATTTTTCCTAATATCCAACTTAAGCGTCCCCTGAGAGAACTTGAGGCTGTTTCTTCTTGTCCTATCACTTGCTACTTGGGAGAAAAGACCAACACCCATGTTGCTAAAATTTTCTTTCAGGTAGTTGTAGAGCATGATAAGGTCTCCCCTCAGCCTCCTTTTCTGCAGGCTAAACCTCCCCAGTTCCCTCAGGCGCTCCTCATAGCACTTGTTCTCTGGACCCTTCACCAGCTCTGCTGCTCCGCTTTGGATGCGCTCCAGCACCTCAATGTCTTCCTTGTAGTGAGGGGCCCAAAACTGAACACAGCATTTGCGGTGCAGCCTCACCAGTGCCAAGTACAGGGGGACAGTCATCTCCCTAGTCCTGCTGGCCATGCTATTTCTGATACAAGCCAGGAGGCCATTTGCCTTCTCTGCCACCTGGGCACTGTCGGCTCATATTCAGCCAGCCATCGACCACCACTCCCAGGTCCTTTTCCACCAGGCAGCTTTCCAGCCACTCTTCCCCAAGCCTGTAGCGTTGCATGGGGTTGTTGTGACACAAATGCAGGACCTGCCATGTAGCCTTGGTGAACCGCATACAGCTGGCCTCAGCCCACCGATCCAGCCTGTCCAGATCCCTCTGCAGAGCCTTCCTACCTTCCAGCAGATCAACACTCCTGCCCAACTTAGTATTGTCTGCAAACTTACTGAGGGCGCACTCAAAGTTCATAGATAAACAGTCTGCTGGGAATGAATCTGAACATCTTCTGTAAAGGGGAATCCTACTACACTAACATGATGGAATTTTATGATAGTGTCAGTAAGCATAAGTAAAGAGGATTCACAAAATTTTCAAAAAAGCTTTTGATAAGGCTTCACAACAGAAGTTATTTATGAAGCTGCCCTGGGGTAGAGGGAAGGTTCTTCTGTTCTTCAACCAGGATTGAAGCTGGTTCAAAGATAGAAAGGCAGAGGTGAGACTTACTGGTCACTCTTTTAGGGTGCAGAAGCAAAGCAAAGAGACCTGATGACTGGCATCAGTTTTATACAATACCATTGGTATGCATGAGAAAGGAGTGAAAAGCAAGTTCTTTGCTGATAATACCAAGCTCTTTGGTATTTGCCATGCTGATAATGAGAAACTCCAAAAGAACCCCAGATAACTCATGACACAGGCAAAAAGATGGAAAATAAGCTTCAGAGACATGTCAGGTAACACACCAAGAGAAAGTAGCCTAAACCATACTAATGCTCTATTTATACGTGAACTGGCTGTTACAAGTCTGAGAAGAGACACTGAGATTACTACCAACAGATCTCTGAAGTTGTTAGTTGATTATGCATTGGCACCCAAACAGAAAAAAAGTGTGCTGGGCATCATTAGAAAGGGCACTTAAACCCAAACAAACCAAAAAACCCACCCACACCACACTACACATAAAACACCAAGGACTGTTACATTAAACTTTCCTTCCCCCACATGATGAGTATAAAGCATCTGACCTCTACATCTCAAGGAAGACACAGTTACAGAGAAGGGCAACAGAAATTACCACAGAAAGGGAGCAACTGCTTTACAAAAGTTTAAAAGCCCAGAAACTGTGTGATTTGTAGAGAAAGATGAGAGAGATAAGATGAAATTTTACAACATTACAAAGGCAATGGATAAGGTGAATAAGGGTTTTGCTTTCAGCAAGTACTACAATGCAAAATTAGAGGACACTTGACAAAACTAACTGGAGATCAGTTTAACACAGGCAAAAAAAAGCAATTCACAAAACATCTGGTGAACTTCTGAGGCTTGCTGCCACAGAAGACTAGAGGGTTGACAGTGTCAGTAGGTTCAAAATGTGGATTAAATTAATGGCTGACAGTTCTATAACAAGCTAAAAAGTCTAGACAGGAACCCTCAAGCATGTATAATATAACATATCTAGATGGTGGGAGAAATACAGGGGAAATTAACAGAGAGGATGGCCTGGTTTGCAAGTTCTCCTTGAATTTTACCTCCTATTGCCACCATCTGCAACAATATATACTACAGGAACTATTCATCTGAACCAGCAGGGTATTTTTTTTTTTTTTTTTTAATTTATGAAAACCTAGCTGAAAAGGTCAGAAATAACTCCTAATTTTTGGAAGAAATGTTTAATATGGACATTCTTCCTTATTCTCTCACTTACATCAGCCTAACACAAGTAGTAAAATCTACTTGTACAACATCTGTGCTAGCACTAAGGGTGGGGACCACCTGCTTCATGGACAGACCACATGGAAAAATTACAGTATGGATGCAGAGATAAGAAAGTAAAGCTATCTATTTACTTGCATCCCTACCCTAGATAATAAGTATTTTGATGTTGAAATAGTAAAAAAATCCCTGCATCAGTATTTATGCTCTATTACAGTAACCCTCAGTGTTTTATTTCAGAACAGTTTCTATACTGTTCACAGGCTAACAGGGATATTAGAATTCAGACAGCATAGTCAAATGACAGTACAGTAGTTAAGCCATGATAACTGGCCACACACACAAAACCTGCATGAAAACCCAGATCTGCACTAACTTCTTTCATAGAGATTTAAAGTAACATATGTTACCTTGCATTGGTATGAACAAAGCGCAAGTAGCTAATTCAAGGTTATTTGAATTCTTGGTTTATCTTGGTTATTTGAATTCAGGAGTTTACCTCCATCTTTTTGACTCATGAACACCCAGTGGACTTCTCAGCCTTTAAAATCAGCATGCAATGAAAAAATTTAACTGTTCACTTCCAATATCCAACTGGTTAATCACCTTTTAGATTTCAAAATTCATCTCTGCCACAACATTCAGCAAAAGGCTACATTATACACAATAAGATACATACACGCACATTTCATGTGTTTCCCATTCATTACACTTACCTGCATTTCCTCTTTTGTGAAACTGGCTGCTTCATCTCCCAGCTCATGTAGATACATGCAGTCTGGTTTTGGACACTGCATATTTTTCAGAAAATAACTGCAGTATTTTGTTGTACCTAATGAAGCCTGAACCAGAAAAAAAAATCATTACTTAAGTACTAGAGGTTAAGAATGCCTTTTACAACATAAGAAAAAAAAAAGCTATATTTGCGAAACATAAAAATTCCTTCCCAAGATTTGGAGTTCCATCATAATGCAATTTTAATGCAGATGGATTAGGAAGTCCAATTGTAAGAAACCTATATACTGGAGGATTATCTAATTAAGATGTATTTCTATTTTCATCCAATCTAAATAAACACCAAAATAAAAGCCTCAGTAAATATTTGCATTCATAATCACAAGAAGCCAAATAAGATAATTATGAGTTTGTATTACACGAAACTGGTTAATGTTTTGTAGCAGGGTCAGGAAATTAATATTAACTAGACTATTTTCTATAGCCACCAATTTGGCCAAGTCAGCCTGAATACCTGTTTACACAGATACTAAAAGGAAAAAAAACTTGCATTTCCCAGGGAGCTTTTGAGAGGTGTGGGGTCTGGACTACAGAAATGCTCTGTAAAAGCAAATAACCAGGTTTTCACAATGTGCTATTAAAGCTATACAGCAAAAGAGCCACTGTGGGAGGGGAGAGATGGTGCATCTCTGTCTTCGTCTCAAACTTTTAAGTTACCCGCTAACCTCCTACAACATTGCCTGCTGGAAGCTCACTGAACTTCCACATTCTGATTAATGCTAGGAAAATAGGTCAAAACCTAACATCCAATAAACTGGACATTCTTCTTCAGCCATACAAGCATATCTATGCAAATAAAATTTTATACTATCCACCAATATAGGTGTCCTAGCACATATACATATGAATGCAAAAATATTACCACCTTAAGTGTTCTGCCATCTACCACCACATTATTGACACACTGTATGGCTCTGAGAGCATCTTCTGACCGGATATAGGTTACATATGCACTGGCACTTGGACCCTAGAAAGAAAAACATACCATTTCTTTTTTTTTTAATTCCTCCAGACAGATCAGAACATTAAGTTGCTTTTTTAGCAGCTCATTTCATAAATTGCTACATTCACAGCTAGATGCTTTTAACAGAAAAACTGATAAAACCAGTAGAATTCATAAAAATTTAGATGCTATGCTAAAAAATGGGGAAAGGAAGAAATGCATTAAAATGTTCCTTGAAAGTTTTAAAAATACTTAGTTATTTTATCCCTGAAATGCAGAATAGTGAGTAAATGCCTCACTGCTGCTTCTTTGAAGGTGCTCATCCCATCTCCCAGTTTTTAATCTGTCTACATTGCATCTTGCATCAAAACTTTCAGTGTCTAGTTGGACAATACCTCAGTAACTTAACAGTAATTTGATTTCTGCAATACCATCTTTTTTTTTCTTTTTACTTCTTTAACCTATTACTTAATGAGAAATAGAAAGCCTCAGGTTCACTCTGCACACATGTATTTTCTCTAAATGAATTAAAAAAAAAATCACCAGGGTCTCTGACTTACCTGTGAGCCTGCATATGATGTGCTGTTATTAATAACAACTTTATGTATTTTACCAAACTTCCCAAAATATTCTGGTCGTTTCAAAACCTACAAGAAAAGAAAGTTAAAGTGGTACACTGGAAAGTTAATTCATACAGGACTGTGTTTATTTTTCTGTGCAACTGAGCAACTAACAGCTTTAACTAGTAAAAAGCAGGTCTCTTTACAAAGAGGAGGAGAGAATATAGATACAGATTTGTTTTCCAATAGAAAACAAGGTTACTTGCAATAGAGTACATTGCCACTGCAGTAAAGAACTTAAATGAGTTATATTCCACATTTTATGTTGTATTTATACAACTGGGTAATTTTGGTACGCAAAGCCTACTCCTGCAAGATACATCCCATTCAGCATGAAATATTCCTGTATGTATCTATTGTATAATCTAAGGGAAAAAAATAAAAGTGACATTCATTCCAGTTTTAAAATTACCACCTTAAACTTGCATTCAGATATATTAACTGCTAGGAACAAAATGCTGAATCCTGACTCACTTGCCCCACTCCAAAGACAGTAAGCCAGTTAGCTTGAGATAGCCTCAAGTTTTCAGAAGACCAGACTAAATATGGGAAGACAATATATGACACTTCCCAGGGGCAAGAAAAGACATTTCAGAATCAACATCTTGCTGAAATGAATGAGTAAATATCACATCCCTGAAGAAAAAAAACCCTCCTATCCTACCCTTCCCTGCATCAGTTACTAGTAACACACCATTTAAGGATCCTGTGCAAAGCAGGAACATCTCTAGCATATTAAGCAATTCTGTTGAATAAGTTACCTGTGTGCCAATGGAACTGGCAATGTATCTGACCCATTTGGTACCAAAAAGCCTTTCTTTTTCTCCCCGTGACGGAAGGAGGTGCAGAAGTACTGACTACTCAGACTGAAGCTACATAAGCTAAGGATATTTCTAGTTCTAGACAATAACCTGAGAGGTTAAAAAGGAAGATTTGTTTCCCCAGCTCCATCTTCATATTAACAATGGATAGTACAGTTAAAGTGTACTGTTCCAAGAACTTCTTTACCTAACCACCTCCTCCCTTCTCAAAGGAGCATCAACGCCTTCAAGATCATTTGTAACATCCTGTAGAACTACAGGGCATGTTGTATAGACAACCAGTCACTCACTGGTCTCTGACTGCTCTTCACTTGATCTATACCCCTCTTGAAAGATCCTACACCCACCCTCCGGCATCATTCCAGATGAGACTGACAATCCTGAGTAGAGCAGAAGTTTCTTAAAGTGTCTTGCAGATTATATTCCTGGTAAGATTTGGCAGCATGGCCTTCACAATTTTCACAAGAGCATGTCACAGAAGTGTATCCACAGATCTATTTCCAGAAACAGCAAATAGCAGCCAATCTCACCTTCCAAATTATCTTAAACAAACAAATCTCCTGCACAATTAAAGTGAAAGATGTAAATTGAATATACTGCATAATTTTTTATTTTTTTTTAGCTGATCTCCCTCTTTCAGGCTAGGTTTCTTGGAAATCAAGTCATCTTGGTGCTATATGCATTATTATGTACCCATGTACCATTAAGTACCCTCTGGTACATCACTGAGAATAGCGCTACCACCAAACCTAGTACACACACCCCCTGCCCCACTTTCTACACCAATAAACCAATTTCTAATTACTTCAAGTATTTGGTGCACAACTCTGAGGTTCAAAAAAAAATAGTTAACTGTATACATTATTATTTCTATTACTCACAAAACCTCTGTCTGGTCAAAGAAACCAAATACACTTTTCATTAATAAATAGCACCAAGCCAGTGTTGACAGCTGCTTGCAAATAAATCCTTGTTGCTACAGTCTTGTAGAAACCAAAGTGTTATACAACAGATCACTTTAATATTTCTCTTCCTTTCAAATCCATACTTTTTTCCCCTTCACTAAAAGCAGCTTTTTGCATTTGTTCTTTCCCAGTCTACCAAAATGCAGCCCATACCGAGACCTCAGAAACAGCCACTTCTGTTTGAGATTTCTCCACACAGTTTAGTCCAATCAGGTGGATTGAACTTCACACAGTAGTTTTCAAGACATCTATCTTATCCTGTAGTACATTCCCTCCAAATTTTAACTCAAAAGTACTTTTACTCATTAGCACTAAGTCCATTACCCACCTGCAGCTGACTCATAATGGAAGTAAATAAATAATTTTAAACACAACCAGTTTTCTCAAATGAAAAGCTTTTTTTGATGATGCAGAGTAATAAGCCAACTCTTTCCTAGGTCTTCCTCTTACGAATTTTTTTTTTTCCTCAACTGACATCACCTTTATGCTCCTTCCTAGTTACACTTCAAGTGTTGGCTTTTCTTCTGTCCCAACAGGTTTGTGCTACACTTTATATTTGTTCTCCCATTTTAGAACTGGTGGTGCATGACACCAGATCCAGCCTAGGAAAATGAGTATCTAAAAAAAACCTCTAAGCTTATTCTTAGCTTAACAACAAGCCATTTTTAAACAAAGAACAGTCTCCTTTAAAAAAACAGCATCCATACTCTCCAAAGCAAAGACATAAACACTTATTGAGGTTATTTTGGAGGAGGAAGCTGTGTAGGTTCCCTTAAGAAGAGGGGGCCTCACCATCAGTGAACTTTTTCAATGCTGCTTCATTTTACACCAATCAGGGAGACAGACAAGGGTATTCCAATGGTTAACAGTAAGTTAAGAGCAAGATCTGCAAGTGTTAACTGCTCACCTCTGGATCTGCTAGGCGCTGAGAGAGCCCTACCACGAAGACAAGGTTCTTCTGTACAACCCGTACACTGGCCAAATGTTTGCGATTCTCTGATATCTTCTGTTTCCTCTCATTTTGTTTTTGTTTCTTTTCATTTTTTATCCTTTGCAGCTCTTCCTGGGAGAGTGGTTTGTACACTGCTGGATCTTCTGGATATGGCTAAATATAACAAATACCATTAAAAACAACCCATATAAGAAAAAATGCATTTGAAAATCATTAATCCTGATGTTTTAATGCACAAACCTCTTCCTTCTGTTGTACTGTTCTGATTGTTATGGCCAGCCACATTATAGAAGTAGCATGTTCAGTCCTTTGAGGAAGGTGAACATCTTGCATATTTTCATGGAATTCTCCTATTTATAGACATAATACTGATTTGGGAAATAGCCACATTCTAACCCAGCTGCCTAGTCAGTTTGGTAACACTACAAGCAGCTGCAACACAACAGCCAACACATCCTGTTAAGATTTCACTAACATAGCATAGTAAAGCTGGGTGAAAGTCTGCCCTGCAGATTCATTTTATATTTAGTTGTCTGTCACAGATTTGGATACTTAAGAGTATCAACAAAAACTACAGGAGAAGAAATCAAAATACAAATGTAATTTCAGAGGCCCACCAAGTTCAAGACAGCTAACACCATTACACAGCTCAATCTTTACATGGTTAACTTCTAGCGAAGAGACAGATTGCAATACAGTTGCTGCATACTGATTTAAGAGTATTCTTGCCATGCTTGTGTACCAGTTTGAAACTTGGGCTTTGTCTTTCCTGGACACAGACGCGTTTTTAACTTCAAGATTATCACCTACAGATAAATCCTCCAACACAAATGTGACACTGTAGATTCTAATCTTAAAAGCATCTAACAGAAATACAAGTGCCCTCAGAGTTGCCTAGAAAGATCGCTCTATTCATGCAGAGCACTGTTATAAAGGCAGTATTTTAGCCTGATCTTGTACACTATAGTGCACTGTCCTCTGCCCCAGATTACTCCTCAAAGCAGTCCCATATTCCTTACCTGTACCAGTTTCCTCAAGTATATAAATATAGTAAGTATATAATTATTTTTTACATATATATAAAATACATCTCAAACAAAAAGTAGTGTTTCTAAACACTGAGAAGTAAAAAAAAAAAAAAAAAAAAGAGTACAGTAGATGTGCATTAAGGTAAAGACTTAAGATAAAGAAGTTAAGCTCACCAGTATGTTGAGCTAAGTTCTTTGCTTGTACTACCATAAGCAAAGGTTTTGGTGTGAAAGTCCAACAAAAATGAATTTGACTGTCCTCTGTTAATGGTAGAATAAAAAACTAATTGTCATACTGAATGACCAGAGAAAATCTACAGCAGCAGATGAAAATAAGGCTTAGGTTAAAAGCATGTATTCCTCATATGTGCATGATGCTACTGAAAGAGCCACCAAGCACTCAGACCTGATAGTGTTTGAGTACATCTCCAAACAAAACAAGATCCATTTTACAGTTTAAAGAGTCTGGAGTTCAGCATCATTATGCTATACTTGAGACATGTTCTGAAAACACACTGCAGTTGACTTCAGCAGAAGGCATCTCATGTTTAAACACCAAGTTCTCTGGAACATGTTTTTAGTAGCACAAAGGAATTTAAACTTCTAAGATACTTTAGCAGTAGTTAAAGGTACAGAACTAAGTCCTTAACATGAAAACACTGTAAGGACTCATGTTACCCTTGAAGAACAGTTAAAACCGTACTGTCTCCTATAAAGTTATGTTATTCACAAGTAATGCTGAAAACTTTATACAGATTTCACAATGTATTTGAAGAGCAATGATCTGTTAGTGATGTCACTTGAGATTAGGTATGGACAATGATTATCTCAAGTTTTAACACAGGTACACATGAGGACTTCAGAGATGCAGAATAATTCTACAAAACATTTCACTCTTTAAAAGAGCTTCTCAAAGTCTACGTTAGTCAATCATGTAGAATAAAGAATAGATATTGATTTGTTTTAGGGAAGAGAAAGACTGCCCAGCAAAGTGAGAGTTAATTCAGTTATCACAGTCAAGCTGAGTTCAGGGAGGAATGGGAAGAAAACCAGTCCACCAGTACAGGGTAGATATGGTTCCAAAAATAAAATGGCTCGCCCTACATCAAGTGATGTGGTATCATACGCATAATCCATCCTTCCACAGATTAATTCCTTCTCCACATCCCATACTATGCAAGATATTCAAGCATGCTGCTCTCTGGTACTGCGCAACAAATGAATTCATGGTTTTCAGTAGGTTCAGTAAGGCTTCAGTAAGGCAAACAGTGCCGAAGTTCATCAGCTTCTTTCTTGCGAAGTACAGCCACATTCACAGCGTATTCTCAAACAAGAAGTCAGACAGTATATTCCTTCTCTGTACAGCTATTTGCTGCCAGAGGTCCTGAACATTAGTCATGAAACATCCCATGTAGCTCAAGCATAACCCTGAGCAGAACATTTACTTGTCTGTAGTAAAACTTGTACTTACACACGAGAAAACAAGAACTGCTGGGAGGCACCCAACTAAACAGCAACTTCAGAATCAGGGAAGAGAAACATCATCATCTCAGCAGAAAGTATAAAACTGCCTGAATAAGGCTTCAATCATTAAGAAGTAGCAGCAGTTGATTTGCCACCATTGATAACAGCACTTGTTTGAGCAACAGTATCATCAAAAGTTCTTGCTAGATACTGTAGAGCTGTATTATACATGAAGTATTTCATATATATGTCTATCACTCTTATGACATATTTAATGCTTTTAAGAAACAGGAGTAGCTAGATACCCGATTTGCAGGACCTGTAAATGAATCTGCATGCACCTCTTGAATCCCAAGAATAAATCAGAAACCCAATCCTAAGATGTGATAGATGATTTTCCTATCAGTACATAATGTGTGGCATGACGACAGATAAGAAAGACTGTGCATTTAAGGAGGGAGGAAGCCAAGTAAGCACAGCACCAACATTTCAGAAGCTAATTCTAAAAAGTAGTAAGTATTAGAAATCCTGCTCCTTTCAAATAAGGACATAAAGTCAGTCTACAAATAGGACAATAAAGTGTTTGCTTCCCCCAGTGTTGAAGTTCATGAACTCAGATGATAGTTCAACTACAGACAGAACACGTGCAGGGAAGGCTGGTGGAATATGGCTCTGAAAGCCAAGCAAGGTGGATTGACAGCTCATGTCAATATCTCACAAGACCATTTCATCTGTTGTTTATTCTGTCCAACCCTACGTAATAGGGATAGGGAGAAGACCACAGATACCAGAAGCTCTCAGGTCTTGCAACAGCTAAAGTGGCAATGCTACTGACATGACCACCTTTTTTCCCCCCTTTGACATACATAGCTAAACCAATTCTGCCTTGCATGGCATAAAACAAGGGACTAGATGACCAAGAAGCATAAGATAGGTTAAACAAGTACCACAGATTCCTTAGCTGGTAGAGGATTTGAGATCCAAGCAAAGTAGCTACATCAAGTCTCATGTATTTTCAGATGCAAGACATTAAGAGATGTCAACATCACTGATCCGCTAAGTTTAGTTGATACCCTCCACTTAAGTTACACAAATGCTCTTCAGCAAAAACCATAGAAGCCACCTGAACAAGAAGTGCCAACATGGAAAAATTACCAGGCTTTGTTTACACTAACTGCAAGTTGCTGGTAATCCTACAAGAACTTCATGAAAAGTTCGAATGCCTCTTCTGTAGTCTCGTTTCTTTAATCAGAGATGGCCCTTGATGAATTCTCAGTCTTCCTGACTAAGTTTCTCTTGCCATTTAAGTTTTGTTTTCTTTCAGATTTTTTTCCCCCACATTTTCCCAACCGTTGAAAGCTGAGCTGGGATTTATCAAGCACTTTGCTTTTGTCATTCCCAGATGGGTCACATTCATTCCACACAATGGATGCACCAACATTTCCCAGTTGTTGCCTTGCTACCGAATAGGTTCTGAAATGAGAAATACAGAGAAAGTCAATAAGGTTTATGCATAGTATACACCATATTGCTTATAACAAAAAATTAAAAATAGCAATTTCCTATATATTTTGAAATATAAATTGTTGCACCAAATTACTCAGTTGTGGGATTAAAAGCACCGGAGAAAACGACTGACATTTGGAGACTGTGCATTAAGAGCAGGTGTTCCGTTTACAGAGGCAGGAGTAGGAGAAACATGGACAAACATGTACTTAAAACATGTTAGTTTCTTGGTCATAAATGTAGAAGTTTACTGTTTCTCTCCATCTCTAACACAAGGTGCTAGCATGAATAAAGCTCACTAAAGTTCAGGAACTGGAGAACAAGACAAAGCCACACCAGAGAAACAGCTGTGTATAAAGTTATGTTATTTGATGGAAGGGCAGAGCAATTAAGAAATGTGAAGGAGCTAGGCTTTTTTATTGCTGGATTTTGAATTGCAACAACTGACATTGAGGTCTGAGTGCTATCCTCTATTAAAAGCAACAGAAGCAACTGAAATGGTACATATTATTCTTATGACAAACAGTACCTAGGCTACTGATTTTTAAAGAAAAAAGAAAAATCACTGCAAAGAAAAATCACTGGCTTTACAACCAGAACCAGTGAACCTGCTGACCTGTAAACCAGCTTTTGGCTATAGAATTCTCTTTTGAGGACAGCATATTTTCATTCTAATTTGACTAGTTAGCAGCTATTTCACTCACAGTTAAGAAATCAATTGACTGGAAAAAACAGGAAGACTTGCTTAGCATCTTACAATTGACTACACCTACAATTCTGAAAGGCATCAGGAACTCAAAGCACATCAGTTCTATTTTTTAAGGAAGTACTTTTTGTAGTTAATTAATTAAACAGAAACAATTTCTGAGTCTATTTCAGAAGATTCAAATAAAGTTTAGAAAGCTTTTAATGTGTTAATACTAACAAGTACTAGTCCCCAACCAGCATTCAAGTTAAATTCATACTAGCACTTATTTTCACAAATCAAAAAGCAAATGTTTGTCTACAACCACTACTAATAGGAGGAAGCTTAAGACACACTAGCTCAATTGACTGCAGCCACATGAACATATTCTGCACGTGCAAATGTTAAGCTATGTAACAGTTCAAGCACATAGAAGTTATTTTCTCCTTGGTAGAATAAACCTGCAAGCTAACACCTTTTGGGTTAGAATTAAACATTGGAACAGGCTGCCCAGGGAAGTGGTGGAGCCACCATTCCTGGAGGTGTTCAAAAAACGTGCACGTGTGGCACTTCGGGGCATGGTTTAGTAGGCATGGTGGTGTTGGGTTGACGGTTGGACTTGATGATCTTAAAAGTCTTTTCCAACCTTAATGATTCCATGATTCTATGATAAATTAGAGAAGCTTAGGAAAATAACAGTATATATGCAATATATATAAGGCCTTTCAAACTAATGGCATAGGTGCCACTATAGTATATAGCCAAACTACTTTATCACAGACTTTTCCAAAATCTCCCCCAAACCTTTCAAACGAAACCCCTTGATAGGGAACTTCATTGCTCCTCTCCACAGACTAGTGATCAAACCACTGGAGAACTTGCATTGCATTCAACACCCTTGGCACAAATAGCAATTTTGTATTACGTAACTGTGCCTAACACACTCAGTCTTGCTTTAATATATGTTTATTCACAGTCCATTTTGCATTAAGTATTCTGCACTAGTATACACATTATAAACATGATGTACCTGTTGAAAGCATAGCACCTACTATAAACTTTCCTGGAAAAATTTTGTTGCATTGCCATTGTCTGCACTTCAGCATTTTAAGCTATCAAAACACAACAATACACCCCTTACTAGATACAAATTAGAAAACTGATTAGATCTTTTCCCCAGAAACCTTGCTACACAGATAGGAGCTATTTAGACACACTGCACACAAACACACATACCTGGTTCAGAAGGTCTAGCACACTTCAAAAGGCGGCTTCTTCAGACTTATTTGATGCTGCCATCAATTGTGTAGCTCAAAATGAGTTATTCGCAAGATCCTGATGGGGTCTCTGTGCCACAATGTCTTTGTCTATGCCATGAAAGCAGTGTACTCCTCAGCCTCCTCCATACAAATCTCCTACAATCCAGCGATATAGCTGTAACTCTACTCAAGAACATCCTGCAGTCCACGGATGAAGGAAGTATCAAGAACATAATCCTCATCCATTGCAAAAGAGGTGGTCTCCTTCCTTTCCTGGAACGGTCTGTGCACTTCATTCCAAATGTAGCACTCATTCTAGCTTTCCTCCCAAAACTGTTTTTCTAAGCAAACTGTATCCAATTCGACAAGATATTTGCACATATCATATGCCAGATTATTCCACATTAAGAAGTGCAGCTGTGGCAGTATCCGTACTTCAAAGAATTCAGACACCCAGAGGCAGCAAATAGCATGCCGCTTCTGTGATTTTTCAGATATATTCCATAAGCTTCCAATAACGAACAGGCAGAGATGAATCAAACAGTTGTTGGCAAAAAGTAGTGTAATAAATCCAGGTAAATGAAGCGACTTACACAGACAAGGAAATTCCAGAAATCTCACGTTTGTACCAGAAGAGTAGAAGTTTTCTTGTACTGTGAAAATTACTATACAGGACGTGTCACCTACAGCAGGTATCACATGTGGAGACCGATTTGGCTGATGGCAGGTAGATCTTCCTTGTAGTACATACAGCTCAAATATCACAGCAAATTTGAGCAATTTCTTAACAAACGTTACGCTGCTGTGGGATAGCCTTCAAGCTTGCAGAGGCATCCAAACACAGGTTAGCAGTGATAGCTCTAGTGTAGCCAAAGCCCAAAAGAGCAGCAAGAAAATATGACTGGAAGTGCTTATAGAAAGCTGTGGCAGTGAATAAAGATAGTGAGAGCGAGTACTCAGGGTCTGAAGAGGGAGCTGTAATATGAGACAGGAAGCCAACAAAGGCATAAACTGAGGATAGGACCACGATTAAATAGCAGGAGAATGAGGGGACATAATTAGCTGCAATTACAAAGAGAGGAAGGCCAGGCAAGAAAGTTACAATCACGGGAAGTCATTAAAGAGAAGATGATACTGAGAAAGAATTTTATTAAACACTGAGGATAAGGAAATAATGAGGTTAAGCAAAACACTAAAAGGAGGAGGAAAATAATTCAAAGGAAAAAGGCAACTTAGTGAAGCTGAAGTTTATAGTTGTAGCCAACCAAGGTATCAGCCAGACATCAATTAAGAGATAGGGAGAAATTAAGTGTGACTCTCAAAGTACTACCTTTAAGCATTTGGAAAAAAGATCAGAATACTAGACAAATAGACTTAGCCTGGATTTTTTAATGCTTTACGGTTTAACACCATTGGATATATTTTCCAAAAGGTTTTACAAGTTTAGTGTCCAAAAAAAATATGGATTAAAAGCTCCAGTGCCACAAACAAAAGAAGCAGGTGCTTTATAAGCTTGCCTCAGATAGCTCTGCTCATTTAGCTGAACCTTGGCCCTCAACAAACCCTTGATGCTGGAATCCTCACTGTCCTTCCTGAAAAGATTTTGACAATGCATGAGCACCCCAACTCAAAGGATTTTTTTTTTTTTGGCAGTTCTCCCAGCATCAGCATGCCTTGGTTCTGATCCACAGCTTCCCCTATTAATCCAGTTCTGAATTTAACAAACCAAGACTAGCCGTTGCACAACAGCTTCGACACATATGCAGACAGAATCTGAAAGATCCAACACCTCACCCTTGATCTAGGCCATGACTAGATGAATGTTTCCCCGAAGGAAAAGGATGTCTTTGGTACCAACACAATGCAAGAGCCTTGTGATATGTGCAAGACAAGCCGCTGTTCCAGGATATTTACCTTTCTGCAAGCAGGACAAAGTCCGTTCTCATCAGTGCGGATACGATGCCAACAGAAACGGCAGATTTGGTAGCCACAGGTGCAAGGAAAGAAGTTGATGTCATCAATTTCCAGAGGCTCCATGCAGAGGGGGCATTCCACAGGGTCTTCCTTAGCATCAGGGCTGCGAGACATCTTTATATGTTCGCAGAGCAGCAAAAGTTTATAATAACTTAATAGACCAAGAAGGTCAGCACTTGAAGGTCTGCAAGAGAAAAAAACCACAGAGTGATTAGTACTTTTGACAACTTTCTTTTGCACCTTTTAATACTTCCGTTCTTCAGTGCTTTCCTTCTCCCCACACAAATTACCTACTAACACAGAAGTTACTCCCTAATAAACCTGAGTGTCTCTGCCTACTTATGAGTCACACAAATAACATGAAAGATGGTACTGGTGATGTACATCCCTACCTGGATAAGCAAGCACTTCTTTGGCAATTCACTAGCCTATTTGTATGTCAAACTCTGCAGTTGCAAAGAAATGCTTAACGGTGTACATCATACATTGCTTTTAAGTTCTGCCAGCTCCTGTAGCTATTGCTTTCTTGAAATCTACAAATCCAAAGACAAATCCTTGAATGCAGGACTTAGTGTTTAAGATCAATTTATTCCTTTGCTCAGAGACACATAACAATTAGATTTGGAACAACATTTAGGTCATCCATTCAGACTTTTCAGTAGGGTTACAGAATTATCAAATAAAACCAAGGAAAGCTGCTTACTCAGGGGGATTCACTTCTTTGTCCCTCCCATTTTTGGGTCCAGAGATTGGTCTCTGAGATCAGCCTTCAGACTACAGCATTAGCCAAGATTTGGCAGATACACAGCCTTCTGTATGTGTCAGACAGCTTTCAACTCATTTATGCTTTTCATCAGCATCCAAATCACACCATAGCCCAAATACATGCACGTGGTCAAAAAAACCCTAGATTTTAACCTAGAGTGCAGCCACAATAAGGTATTGCTAGATCAGAATTTTGAAGAGAATCAAAATTCACCTCACTATTTTCATAACTAATTTCCTGAGCTCAAACACTTAAACAGGCTTCCATTCTGTCAGTTTAACAATGCAGCATAAAAAAGTTACTTTCAGACTCGAAGTAAGGCACATACAGTCCTCACTGAGATATTCAATCAGTTTGAGGATTCTTTTCTTTCGTTTTTCATTTAAGTACCACTTTGGATATTTGAAGATGTATCTAATCTCAGCAAGCTGTCTCAATCTGCTGCATGAGACATGCATGTAGACAGGAGAGAATTAAAGGGCAACAGTAGAATTTTTAGGTGGACCTTGGGGCAGGGGGGGTAGGAACTAGAAATGCACTGAAAAAGATGTGACCAGAACTGATAGTGGATGGTCATACTATCTGTAATGAACTACACCACTCTTTACAAATAAAGTGAGCTCAAAAGTTTTTGAAAAATCCCAAATTCTTTTTACAATTGTGTCTTCCCCAACACATCAGTCATGCAATTATAATTTAATCACACACACAAAATCTGGAGTCCCCTCTACTTTCCCAGAGAGTTTTCCATTTCATTTCTAACTAAAAACGACTAGATTGTCTACTATCCAATCTTTCTCCAGGCTTTCAGGAACAAGTCCAGAAACAAATTCTTACATCCACCTACTTGAAGAGTGACATTTACTCCTGTCCTTGGAAATAGAATGACTGAATGTTTTGAGATTAAACCCTTGCTCACAGATTTGTATATGTTGTAGTGTTAGACTTATTTCTCTTCTGTTTCATACTTTAACCACCACAAAAAACGGTCCTGTTTATTATCTTCTGTACTCTAAACCATGGGCCCTACAAGACATACTTCATGCAAGGACCTAAGAAGTTCCAGCTCAAGTTGGGACCTCCCATCTTACAGGATAGGATCCGTGTAACATCAGTCTACAATACTTGTCCCTGTCCTACACATCTCTTCAGGGACATTCCTCTGCAAGTAGCCAGGAGAGAACCCTGAAGAGGAACAGCAGACACACACACAACCAAAGCACCATCCAAACTCACAGCAGAGAATATATACCTTTGTACGGGAACAGTCACATTGTAGCTAGGTTAATCTAGGTTCACAGGCTGATACCAGAAGCCTAGACTAACTGCAGTTTCGACTAGTTTGGTAGGCACAAAGTACAGTTCCGGTAAGCATATACCACTGCCCTAGAGAGAAAAAGTTCCACTGGATGCTCACATAAAAGTAAGGATGAGAGAATGGATTTTAGAGGTGGTAAGCATAATTTCTCTATATGGCATGCACTAGCAACAACACTGCCCTCTTTCTGACCTTCACAATGATTAAAATCAAAAAGTTAAACTCCTACAATAATACAGCAGCTTTTACTTCATTATCTATGCTTTCATTAGTGCTATATTTACAATCATTTTGACAGGCTCAAAACCCAGGTTCTGGCATCTTAACCAGTGCTTTCTACGGAGAACACTAGCAGAATCTGACCTGAAGGAAGGAAAGGATTAGTTTGTTTGGGAGCTTTGTCTTGTTTTTAAGAACACATTCCCACTGGCTGAAGAGTGGGAGGGACTGTTAAAAGGCCACAGCACATTATTTAATTGCTTATTATGCAGATAACACATATTTCTACAGCAAACCCTTACATTTCATGTAAGCTTTTCACACTTGTATGGCAGCAAAACCATTACAATATGAAAGTGACTTTAAACCAATGCACAGAATAAACTGCACAGATTTTGTTCCGTTTAGATTTGGATTTGACTTTGTCACAGCTCTCCAAACAACAGGTCAGTAAGCAGACAGCCTATTCCCTTTGACTGCATAGTCATTCCACAGCATGCTCAGCAGCTTTGAGCCTACTGAAACACATCTAAATGAAGCTGTATAAGTACTCGTGAGGCTGTAGTTAAAAGTGCAGTTTTGAAGAAACTTCAGCCACCACAGTAAAACTACTGAATTACTATTTGGAATCTCCTAAGAAATGTCATCTGTTCATGTGAAAAAGTGTCTGACGTATTAAGCTAGTGCCTCTGGGATATGCAGGCACGCTCTAACAAAACTGCAACATGATTTAACATTTACAAGCTGTTTAAGTTAACACTAAGAAAGAGTTCAGCAGCTGCTAGCAATAATGCCAATAGCTTGCTTCAGTCAGCAAATGGCCCATTATTTTACAACAAGGAGTAAAGAGCAGCTGTGTGCCATGTTTCTTGAAACTAACTAAGAGGCAATATTTATTTACTTGGGAAAGGCCATCCAAGCATCCCGTTTAGGGATTCTCCACTGAAGTGTGTCTACATTTCTGGAGAGTTTACATACCAGGGTCTCTGTCTCAAGGGTGCATCAGAACAATGCTTGTTTTTTCAAAACCAAAATAACATGCATAGTAAGGCATCATTAACGCAGTGTTCATATGCTGCTACCAAGAAACACAGAGTAACTAATCAGCTCTAAGGCTATTCCAAACAATTCAAGATTAACGTCACAGGAAAAGTAACACAGCAATGGCAAAAAAAATGCAAAAGGCAGTATTACGTGCTGTGTTTAATCCAGAGTCTTTAGTCTTTGAACTTGATCACAAAGAGATTCAATTAATAGCATCTCAGGAGAAGAAAAGGAGGAAGGTTGCGCACATGTACGCAAGCAATATAAGCAGCTAGAATTTGTCCATGCACTTTCCAAAACACTGACAACTGCAATCAGAGCTCTGACAGCTCCGTATCCTGTTTACAGGAGACACTGTCAAAACATTCATGCACACTGGGATGGAGCAGAGGTGCACAATACCCAGCAGCATCTTTTAGATTTAGTGATTTTGTAATAGGTAACAACCAAAATATAGAAATATATAGGTGTGTGTCTTATCTCTTCCAACACAGCAACTAGTAAGTTCTTTCTTTTCCAAACACATATGCAAAATGAAAAAAAAAAAAGTAATTTTTCATTAACTTTTAAAAAAGTGCTTACTTAGTGGATTTGACAGCTGTGTCTGATCAGCTTCACTGTAAAATTGTTTCTCTTGATGAAATTCTACAAATTTTACAGTCAGGAAAGAGAGATCCTACTATTTGAGGATACTCACCTAAACACAATTTTACTTCTAATACAGCTAGTGATTTCAGCCTGTTTAGGATGCAGACATTGCCATTCCCTTTTTCACTTGCGGTGAGCAAATTTAGCTTCCAGCAGTTTATCTTCCCTATTTAATTTTAAAAGTGGTTATAAAAAAGGGGGCAGGGGAAAAATGACTAGCTTGTTATCCTTTTTTTTTTTTCCTCAAATGCACCGATTTGAGACTTGACACACACTTCCCTCCATCTCCCCATAGCAGACACTAGAACATCTCCACTTGCTAGCAGTTCATGTTAGTAAACATGTCCCTCAAACTTTAAGTCCTCCCCCAGGAGGGCAGTTAGCTCCAGGGGATACAGACACATTCACCCCCTCACACAATAGGCTGAATCCAGCCTTGCTACTTGCTTAAAGACACTTAAAAAAGCGTCACAGCCAAAAATTGCCAAAATCAAGTCAAGAAAAACCTGAGTAAAGGACTCGCATCCCAGAAAATATTTGGAGACTTGGGGCCTCTTGAAGGAAAAAACCCAGACATGCATTAGCTAATGTTTCACTTGAAGTTCAAACATACCCGACACTTGAAGTGAAACAGGTCGGAGTCTACACACCGAACCTTTAGCAAGGGCTTTTTAAACTTACACAAGCAGAAACTCATACTTTTTTTTTGCGGCCTTGTACTTTTTGAAACTCAGTCCTGAGAAGTCTCCATGGATGCTGCCTGTGTAACGCCACAGGGAAGGCAGCCCCCTGAAACCCTGTTCCCACCCTACCGAAGGATCAGTTCCCTTTCCACAGTTCACCCCTGAGGTGATCCTGTGTACAAGCTGAAGGCAGAAAGGCTACAAGCAGCAGCTCTAATGGGTTACCCCTTCCTTGAATTAGTGGAGCAGCAGCAGTTCTGTCAGCACAATGCTCTCCCCTCCAAGCCGAGGCCCACGCTTGGACTACCTTTTCCTGCTAGTGACTCTGCTGATAGGAAAGCAACCTTGATCTCCTTCAGTCTCTGAATGTACGAAAGGCTATCACTTCACTGCATTGCCGTGACCACTGGAAGGTTTACATCAAAACCTTTCACAGGCAGCCTGCAGAGAAAGGCTCATTTGTACTTTAAGCACTCTCAACTGAGGGAGATCCAGTCAGTCATTCAGGGCCCCACAGAGAACCCATACGGGAGAAAGTTCACATATGCATATCCCAAATCATGGATGGATGGTCTAGTCATTAAAACACCTAGTCTTATGTCTGAAGTCATCCACACAATTCAGAAGAAATCTGGTGAACTTCCCCAGGCCACCTCTTTGACATGCTACGCTCTACTTGCCTGTCATTTTGTGGAGCACTAGACAAGGAGAGTGATCCCCGTCTCCCACCCTTACTCACATCAAAATGCAGTAATATTTTACAATCACCTGGTTAGCAACACTGATACAGGAGACAGCAGGAGTGCTGAAAACAGGCTACGCTTCTCTAAGTTTTATGGCACTGCTACTGACTTAGAACAAAGACACCTCAGTGACAGGCAAGCAGGCTCTTGAATTCATCCCAGTTAATTTTCATTTGAGACAGAGGGAAAGTTCACTTTCTACTTCTTTTATCTGACCATGCTGAACATTTAAAGGAAACTGTACTACTAATTGCAAAATCATGCCCAGAAACAGCACAGTCCCTTTTCTCTTATGTCTTCTCTCTGGAATAACATTTATTATTCTTCTGTGGTCTACAGCTACATTTTGATCACAGTACAAACACCACATAAGTAAAGTAAGAGGTAGACAAAGTCCTGAATGTTTAGAAAGTATGCCCAGGAATCAGGCCATTTCAGTATTTCTAAAAACAGCCTTACATTGCCTAGGATTATCCAAGTTATTTAGCTCAAAGAGGTCAAAACTGAAGTCTCTAGAGACTCCGACTCCTCTGCTTGAAGTCTCCCTGCAGGTGCTTAGTGAGATCACTCTCATGGTTTCCAGACTTTGAATTCTGCCAGCGTAAGCAGTTGTACTGTCACTTGAACCAACAAGACCAAAACATAACTTTTTGCTGGGTCATATTTTGCCTAAATCAATCCTCCAACCAGTGCATCACACAGCCATGCAGAAGCTGGCACCAGCACGGTGAAGATGTAGAAACAAGCACCTAGGGGTAGCAACTGGTCATGCAGCATGTTCAGCAACAGTGCAAAAATCAGTCAAAGAATTCACTAAATTTTGACCTAATGCCTTCAAGGCACCTCAATAACAAAAACAGAAGAGAATTGGTCACTGTAAGCTTATTGTTATAGCACTCAGAGCTTTTATGCATAAAAGGCTACATGCCATTAGTCACACATGAATGCCAAGTAAAGACATTATTTACTCAAATAAATTATTTTCTTACAAATCAGGAACAGAATCAAGGTGTTAAAGTTTTATTTAGAAAGAAAACAGGCCAAATAAGCTTCTGACAAATTCATCCACAAGCACATAAAGCTTTGGACACAATTATCCAAGACAACGACACTATCCTAGCATCTAGGTCAACCCATTCAATGAAATTAGCATAATATTGCTCTGTAATTGTCTATATGAATTTTCCCCATTCATTCATGTTAGAACTTGAATGCTAGTATTCCTTCTTTTCTCTTTTTGCAAGTCCCCATTTCATTTTCGTACCTATATATAGACATGATATGCCAAAAGCATTTGAATAATGAATTAGAAGTGGGCTATGCAATTACTAATTTAATATTTTAAAAGCCTATGTCACAGTGATCATCTAATATTGGTATACATATTCCAGCATGATTATTTCCAGTTCCTCAGGACACAAGCAGGAGATGCTCAAGTAACAGGTGAAACAGAATAGCCATACCTATAGAGATTTGTACACAGCAAGTTACCTATCACAAATTGTTATTAAATAATGTTGCAGAGACCATAACATATCATGCAAAAAAAAAATCTGTCAAATAATAGATCCATCAGCTCCTGTTAAACATGAAATATGTTCCATCTGGACTACCCTGAATTCCCTAAATCTCTCATTACTGGGAAAAAGGGTGCTACTCCATTTCTTGTACTTTTTCTTCAGAGAATCTGCTACTAGTCATACTCAGAAAGAGGATCTAGATGGATCAGCTTGCCAATCATGCAGCAACCACAGGCAGCTATTAAACAGGCTATTTGGGGAATGGAGAGTCTTTATTCTGTTCACACAGCACACTAGCACAAAACACTCATTTTGCAGTCAGGATACCTACACATCAGTCTACCATAGTCCAATTTTTCCATAGTGCTGTCTTCTATTTAGTCCTTGGTAAGATGATACATACTCAAACACATACTTGTCCTCCTTGTAAATCTGTAAAGCAATACTAGCATTGGAAAACTCCCATTCTTTCCATGTCCTAGTATACCAGTTTTCTCTGTTTGTAGACTAGCGTATTGATTTCACTGTAGAAGACTCACATTCTAGCACAGAAGCACCCTCAGACAGTTGGAACAGTACTTTGGAAAAACAAAATGTTTTGTAAGAGACAGGTGACTTAGAGATTAAAAGCTTTGTTAATGCATATACATGCAGTAATTTGTGATATGACAGTATTTAATTGTAAAGGTAGTCACTAACATAATAAAGCATATACAGCACCAGTGCAGAGTACCCCAGCAGACTAAGTTTTTTAGTGATAACTTAATGGGCTAACGTTGTTCAGCCACTCAAAATCCCCACAGCAAGGCACAGAGACCAGGAAAGTGATGGCAGCTCGACCTTACCAACCTGCACTTCCATCTGTTTCACAGAAGTTTCCAACATCCATTTTTTCCAGTGCTTTGACTTATGCAGATTACCCTAAACACAGATGTTGCATTGGTGCTATCCCGAGTAAATCTGGGGGACATTGGCTGGAACAGCTTTAAGCTTCAACTTGTACCATGTGGTAACCCCCTAAACCATGACTCTGTGCAAGTGAAGCATCTCACTTAGGAATTTCCTATCCTTCTGCTGCCTTTTACCTCACTATGACTTAAAAATCAGTGATTTTAAGACCAACTGCAAGTTAACCCTCCCCTCAATTTAAACTGATTTTACCTCTTCAACTACAAAGTCTATTTTTTTCTATTGCTAACTGCTATATAAGCTGATCTACAACCAAAGCTTTTTTTTTTTTTTAAAAAACCTAACCCAGCAGAAAGTCTGCATTACCCACGCTTAAGCTGTTGCTGTTTCAGTATCTAATGTGTTCCTCTGATTTTTGAGGGTTTGTTTCTTAATCCAGTATCACTGGTACAGTTAATGAATTCTTTTAAAAATAAAATCTACATGGAATTTCTAAACTAGCAAAGTGGACAAGTCACACAAAATCTTAGATTTGCTCATAATTTAACACAGAATGTTTGCAAAACTTGAAATCGATTATCTAAAAGTAGCAATGTTAACAGTAGGTTATATCTCCAAGTCCTTCAAGATTTCAGAACTATAGCATATCTTCATTTTCCTTTCCAGAGTGTGGAAAAAGAAAAGCTTTTTCACATTAAGAGAATTGTTTCCTCCAGTGAAAGTGAACACCTCAATGAACTAGTAAATTAATGTGACATGGCCTGACTGTGCCTTTAAGAAAAGTTGGTACAGCAGGTAAAAAGATTTCAGTTCTTTAGCCAGTGAACTCTACTAGTTAATGCTAGAACTCAGTATTAATCAATGTGTATTGATTAGATGTTGAATGTGTTGACTACTAGAAGAAATGCTAATTTAAGTGACAAAGATCACTAAGTAGACAACTTGCATTGTAACATTTATCAAACTGATTTGGGGGGGGGGGCGGTGCAGGGCAAAAAAACTTGTTTTAAGAGACATTGCCTACAGACCAATTTAAAACTTTTAAAAAAGCAAAACAGACCACCCCAAAACACACAACAGGGCTACCCTTTGCCCTTGTGCAGCAGTTCATGCCGTTCTCCTTCCTCTCCTGTGAAGTAGCTCAGCTCTCTGCCTGTCTCCTAGGCAGCCCTCAGTCTCCCATTTTTCATCTGCCTCCCCAGTGCCATTCAGCCTATTCACATTTTCCTAGGATGCCTTAACCCAAAATAGAAGAAAACCAGCACTTGCTCCAGGCTTCCAGCTACTGCAGTTTTTATCAATCTGTTTCTTTCTTCACTGAAGAGAGGTAGGAACATGCCATTCTGTAATGAAAACTTCTTGTGCTAGCTTGTATTAGATTGCATACTTAATAATAATGGCCAGTATTCCCAGATCCAATTATAAAGAAAAGCTCAGCTCTGAAGAGCTCCACAGCCTTTAAAGAGAGACGACCCAGAAATTCTCACACACACCAAAAAAAAAGAAAAATAATCACCCCACTTGAGGTTGCAAGACCCAGTTCGCAACATCCTGCCAGCAGCCGTCAACCTTCTGGATAATTTACCAGAAGGACTTATTTTTCATCTGCTGCTCCAGCTGCATTAGTTCACATACACTTAATATTACAACCGGGCTGCTCTGAAAGGATGCCTGAAGAACAAGAGTCATACCATCACTGAAAGTACAATCTAGCACGGAGTACCATCAATGCAGTACACTCAGAAAGAAGTGTGTGTGTTTTTTTTAATTGTATTAAAAGACAGCTCAGCTTTTACATTAAAAAACCTCTCATTTACATTTTCACAGTGCAGCATGAACAAGATCGCTGCAGCATCTTTAGAAGTCCCAGCCTGTCTGTCCAGCTGTACTCAGTAATTACAACATTTGTACTATCCAGTGCAAAAACCTTGTAACCAGTTTTCTTATTAATTCCTGGATATTTATGTTATCCAAATGAAGGGAAAAAATATTCAGATAAATCTCCTGCAAACAGATCTCCAGAGATTTTTTTTAATCTATTAGATAAATACCTTCCTCTATAGCAAAAGTATTATCTGTTATTTGCCCCTTAAGAAGAAGCAGTTACAGAAATTCTATCTTGCACACAAAGCATAACTAAGGAAAGTGCCACTGGAGCTAAGGCACACTACACAAAAAAAATCCAAAAAGAAAATTTCATAAGGCAAATTACTATATTCAAGGCTCTCTAATTGTTAAAAATGCAGCACTATCTTTTGCTTTTGAGGGAACAGTATCCAGTAGTTAACATACACACTTCTTAAATTATCTTGGGAATAACACTAAGAATTAAAGTGGTGGGGTGCAGGGAAGAAGCATGGAAAAGGGGGATAAAAGCTGATCACGCCAAAGAGATATGCATTCATATTTGTAGCACTATGCATTATAAGCACACACATTCTTAGCCCATAAGAATTCCCAGAATGACTTGTAGAAAACTAGGTATAAAATGAAAGACTGGATGATTGCAGGTTGTAGCTTCTTGTCTCTACCTGCTAAGTATTTCAAGAACCTTCAAAATTCCTTAACTCTTCCTTATGAATTGCTGAGTTGTCACACCAATATTACGTGATAACAGAACAGAAACATCTATCAGCCACATATTAGTACTATTAAAAAACACTGACCCAACACACAAGGCAAGTAGTACATTTTCTGCTTATGCGTAAGGGGGGGACTGAGCACTCAACCTGTCTTGCCTCTAGCCGAGAGCCCCCTTAATCACTGTTCTTAATTCCAAGACAATTTTCTTGAACAGAAAGAGTATAAGCAAATGTACCAGGTAACCCTTTTTCAGTGTTACGAAGACATGAATAAAACTAAGAATTATTCAGTCTGAAGGTTAATAACACAGCTGAGTACACTTCAGACATAGGGAACAGGAGATGCAGCCAGTCTCAGTGACAACCCCTCAGTTCCATCCAGTAGCATCCTTGAAATTAGGAAAGGATAAACTAAAACACCAGAGAATCTGAGAGGCACAACACATTTTAAATATTTCTGATCAAAGCTCTTCATATAGGTATTTAACGTTTGTTTAAAACAACCTTCATGAAAATGGATGATCAAATACTTAATGTTGGTTTGTTTTCTCCCTACCTTCCCAATTAAGGTGTATTTATTCTAGGCATCAGTCGTTCATTTTCAAGAGAAAACAAAAGGATAACTTGACCTTTAAGGATTACAGAATGACAGACCTATTACGTGCTTTTCAAGTCATTTTAAACAGTAAACATAAACATAATATCAGTCTAATAATTGTTTCCTTAGCAACAACAATATTAGGTCTCCCATGTTTTTCCATAATCCATGAAAGAAAAGACTCTTTAGTTGGGTCAGATGGGAGAAAAGCAACAAAACAAGGCTGAGACTGAGAAATTTGCACAGAGAAAGCCTTATAGAGCTCATCTATAGGTTCTGGATGAGCAGTGATTCCAGCTTGAGTGCTTCTGCTAATCAAGTAATAATGCAAAGCATTGAGCTCAGAAGAATAAAAACTCTTTGTCAAAGTCCATGCACTCCTCAGTGCTCATGACTATCTTGAAACTCACTGGCAACTGATGCTTGAAGTATTCTGTACAGGACTAGATTGAACATGCCTGAGTATTTTTACACAAGTAAAACACAAACTACTACTTTGTCACTCCACTGGTCAGAAACTGTGAAGCACCTATGTCAATGCCTCGCCTCAGTTCTAGTAGTACCTTGTACTTTAAGTCTAACCTTAACATATTAAAAAATTAAAATAGTAATTCTTGATTTTAATTTTACTCTGGAATTACGTGAACACTTCACAAAGTTCTCAATCATCTCCTGACCCTCCAGGCTGTAGCTTTACTCATGACAATTCAGTGTCCTACCGGATGCCATAAAGCAACAAAGCCTTCACAGGACTAAGTAAGAACTGCAATAACCAGAATATCCCGAATGGTACAGATTCGGCATCAGCAGG
>NW_010541013.1:55203-74392 GCF_000687285.1 Phaethon lepturus
TCCTGAAAGTGTCTATAGACCTCAAAAGAAAAAAAAAAGTATGGGAAAAGCAGCCCAATGCGTATATAAGAAAATGTATATTCTTTAAAAAGAGTCAGAAAATGATGGAGAGAACTCCAGAGATCCCTCTTCCAGAGCTGAAACTGCTCCCTTAGAAAGCTAGCAGGAACCACACTTTCCTTTGCCTTTCTCAAGGCAGTTTGTTTCCACACAGAGGTTGGCCCTATGAGCAGGAAACTCAGCAGGTGGCTACTAACTAGACCTCTTGGCTTTAACTGAAGATGACAGCAAGAGAATAAGAAAAGTGATAATAGGATCAAAAACCAACCACTAAATTGCCACACAAGCCATTCTTGAAAAGGTCAAGAATGGAACAGAGACAGTAAAAGTTGTATTTTCAAACTATTAAATCACTTTATATTTCTGGACCCAGAGATACAGCATAGGCGCAATAGCGCAGCTGCTGCCACTCCTCTGTATAGGAGAGAGTGCAAGGAAAGCTGCTGGAGCAGTAACAGCTTCTGATAGAGACTGTGGTTTACTCTATCAGCTTTTTTGGTACTATATCATTTAAAGTATTTCCAAGCCTGAATCAAGTACTTTGCCTTGCAACGACTCTGGTTACATATGGTCAAACCAAGATTAATAGCTTTTTCCCCCCCTTTTTTTTTTAATTAGGTTACTCAGTAGTAATTTCTATTCACATACATCACATATCTTGACTATGCTGTGGTCTAGAGATCACTTGTACAGAGCAAACATAATGCAGACAACTGCAATACATGACAACGTGAATTTCCAAATTCAGATCTGATGTGAAAATAAGCCATGACATTTTGTCCAGTCATTTCTTGAAACGGGGCTGGGAGGGGCAAGGGAAAAGAAAAAAAAAAAATCAAATAAATCCCCTGGTTCAAAGTGTTCCTGACTCAGCACAGGAAGAACAAAGCCAGAATTTTCTCTTTAGGAGCATCAAGCCAAAGTTAATGAACTTGCATTTTGAATTTTCAAGGAAAACACTCAGTTTGGGAAAGACACTGACAACCAGCAACCAGTCACAGAACACCGACACGTGAATTGCCATTCCCAGTCACTAAATATTACAAAAACCTGGAATACACTAAGCAGTAGTCTAGAACTGGGATTTCTTGCCTCCACTTATTAGAATATAATTGTAAAAGCCCCAATGTGCTAATATACGTGGCCTGAAAAATTGGCAAAAGAGTTCTGCCATCAATACATGCACATTCATTCTTTAGCCAATAACTTTTTTCAATACAAGCTCTACTTGCTACAGACAAGGAGTGCAAATTTATAAAAATCAAGTGTAATTAATGCTTGATCAGACAACTTTGAATCAAATTTCAGCGAGGTAAAGGATAAATCTCTTCACAAACATTTTATGCAGAAGTGCTATGAATCCTAGTCCATATTTATTTTTAAAGCCATTTTGCTTAAGAGTTTGATTTGGTTTGTTTCTACAAGCTTAGTTGAGAAGTTATTTGCAGGTTTACTTTCACAGAGTCTGGTCAGTCATATATGTTGATCAGGCAACTGGGGAGGAGCACAGTTCTTACCTGCTGAGCCTGTACTTCAAACTTCTGCTAATGAGCTTACGCAGATGCTTTTTAACAGGCAGCTGCAGTAGCAGATTTTTAAGAACAGGAATTGATAGTAAAAACATTTTAGAAGGGACTTTGCCTACTTGTCCTTTACTGAAAGGAAATGTTTTGCTTAGAAAAGCATTAAGATATTTCAGAGAAAATAAGCAGATTGAATTTCTTTGCCTCTCCTCCCAGTGGGTTTACAGAATCAGAGTAACTTTCAGTACTGCACATTATTTCAGCTTCCAGCCAGGTATTAACCATCCAAAGAAGCATCCATTCATAAACAGAAACACATCAGATTCTCCAAGTGTGAACAAGTGACAGGTTGGAGAACTGGCTGGACAGTCAAGCTCAGAGAGTCATGGTGAATGGAGTTAAATCCAGCTGGCGGCTGGTCACAAGCAGTGTCCCCCAGGGCTCAGTTCTGGGGCCAGTCTTGCTCAATATCTTTATCAACAATCTGGATAAGGGAATCCAGTGCTCCCTCAGTAAGTTTGCAGATGATACCAAGTTGGGTGGGAGTGTTGATCTGCTGGAGGATAGGAGGACTCTGCACAGGGATCTGGACAGGCTGGATCAATGCACCTTGGTCAACTGTATGAGGTTTCATAAGGCCAAGTGCCAGGTCCTGCACTTTGGCCACAACAACCCCATGCAACACTACAGGCTTGGGGAGAAGTGGCTGGAGAGCTGCCTGGCAGAGAAGGACCTGGGGGTGTTGGTTGACAGACAGCTGAATATGAGCCAGTGTGCCCAGGTGGCCAAGGCAGCCAACAGCATCCTGACCTCTATCAGAAATAGTGTGGCCAGCAGGAGTAGGGAAGTGATTGTGACCCTGTACTCAGTGCTGGTGAGGCCATACCTCAAATACTGTGTTCAGTTTTGGGCCCTTCGCTACAAAGAGGACATTGAGGTGCTCCAGCATGTCCAAAGAAAGGCAACGAAGCTGGTGAAGGGGGCTGGAGAACAAGTCTTACGAGGAGCGCCTGAGGGAACTGGGGTTGTTCAGTCTGGAGAAGAAAATGCCGAGGGGAGACCTTATCACCCTCTACAACTACCTGAAAAGGGGTTGTGGCAAGGTGGGTGTTGGTCTCTTCTCCCAAATAACTAGCGATAGAACAAGAGGAAATGGCCTCAAGTTGCACCAGGGAAGGTTTAGACTGGTTATCAGGAAAAATTTCTTTACTGAGAGGGTGGTCAGGCATTGGAACAGGCTGCTCAGGGAGGTGGTGGAGTCAGTGTCACTGGAAGTATTCAAAAAAACATGTAGACATGGCACTTCAGGATATGGTTTAGTGGGCATGGTGGTGTTGGATTGATGGTTGGACTTGATGATCTTGAAGGTCTTTTCCAACCTTAATGATTCTGTGAAATACCTCAAAGCCTGGAGCTCTTAAGCTTTAGTCTGTAATCAAGTCCGATGACCATGCTAGTTAGAGCTAGAGTTAGCAAGTAGTCAACACAAAAAGAGAGAAAAAATGTCTCTCCATGAGCAGTAGGATAAGTCACCCCCACAAATATTTTTTTTGAAGAAAGTCACAGATCATGTGGACCAGAACAATTTTTTGTTTACTCCTTAAATTTCAAAGAGGCTTTCAACAGGGTTCTGCTGAGCTCTCTACAGAAACTAAGCTGCCATCAGAAGTGTCTCAACGATTAAGAATCGATTTTAAAAACTTGGAAACAAAAGAAGGAACAAGGGAGGTCAACCATGGGAGTGCCACACAATTCTCTGATATCACAGACATAAGTCATTCTATTTATTAGCAATCTAAAAAAGAAAGCAAGGAGGAAGTGGACAAAAGTTACTACACCAAAGGACTTACCATTTAAGACCAGCACAGAAATCTGAAGGATCTCATGAGAGTGAAGAGTGATAAAATACTATGAAATGTATTGTTGCTAAATGCCAAATGATGCAACCAAGAAAAAACAACTAAATTAGCACAATGATGCACCAATCGCCTAGTAATTTTAAGGAACAAGCTCACTGAGCTGTCGTAAATATCTCCTGTAACATCAGCTCAGTCATCAGAGTCAAAAGCCAAACTAAATACAAGAGAATTTAGGAAAAAAAGCACCAAACGTTATCACTGTAGAAGTCTACAGTGCACCTGCACCCTGCACTCAGAACAACTCTGTTTTTCTCTCACCATATGCAGAAAGAATTAGCAAGTACAGAAGGAATAACAAGAATTATCAAATGTATCATGAGAAACAATACTGATCCACTGGAAAAGCGGTACTGTGGGTACACAAGTAGAATGGAAGAGAAACAGAGAATATGTATATAATGACCTTTATACAGATTAGGGTTTTTTTAAATATATATTAAAAAAATAACACTGTGCCTGGTTAAACCGTGAAACTCCTTGCTATCAAAGGTTGCAGATGACAGAATTTCAACAGTTTAAAAATAATCAGACAAGCTGACCAGGGTGGAAGACGCAGTGTAAAGCAAGTAGCTCAAACACTAACCAGAAAATTGCTTAATATTCCTACTGCCAAGGAAGTGGCCAGGCTAAACACTTCTGGGCTGGAGAAGTCAGACTTGGGGACTGCTATCAGAAAGCATCCTAGGAAGTATCACTATGTTCACTCTGATCTTACAATCTTCCCTAGAGCATCAGCTGCTAGTCACTAACCACAGCAAGATACTGGGCTAGATAATTTCATTCTGATCCAGCACAGCAGTTTTTGCACATGGTATTGGTCTAATATATGACAAAATTCCACACTTTTAGAAACATAAAAGGAGAAAAGAACCATTAATACATACCAGTGAGTTTGAGTGGTTTTACACACTGGATTCTTTCCACATCTTTTTAATTTTATTTCCTATCCCTAGAGCTGACTGTAGCATTTCTTATAAACACACTTTTACGACAACTACAACTTGACAGAGCAATTAAAACCATAAGCAGTTATTTACTTAGCATCTACTAAACAGAAGAGTGAAAGAAATGCACCATACAGAAGAGACAATGCAAGTATTAACTTAAATCAAGAAAAGTTCTCCTTCCATAACTTCATTAGAGGACCTGAAGCTGGTTATACCAGCACTTAGCCAAACAACAGATAAACACCCTGTGAAATTTCAGAACTCTCTGCAAGAAGTACATCAGGAAATTATGCCGAACTGCTGAGAAATATTCCACAATTTTCACAAACAAAACCTATGAGAAGCTAGCGTAATGTTACAAATCTCTGCATCTGCCAGGTAACCGCACATATACTACAAGAGCAGAATCACAGCTGCATCACTTTTTTTTCCACACTATGGGTACTACCTGAAGTTCCCAGAATTCACTGCTGATGATTTCAGTTACAAGCCTTTAAAGGGCATCATGAGTAAATCTATGGCAAAAAGCATTTCTGTGTCCAGCGATACCAGGTATTATGATAGAGAAACACTTACTCATAGCACTGAGATACTATCCATAAGTAGTCTTGTCTAGACTCTTGCAACTGATAAAATTTGAGGAAGATAACAGTTAGATTAAGATTGGTTTAATTTACTCAAAGTGGGAATACAGAGCTGTTTCTCTAGTATTATTTGAACAACAGTACAGAAAAAACCCAAACCTATCACCCAGCTCCAAAGCTTCAGCATTCACAGAAGAGACTAATTTACCCATTGCTATCATTACTTGGAACAAGCTGTTTGCAACCGTGCTATTTTTTGTTTGTTTACTTGTTATTATAAAGAAAACTTTGTTTCTTGACACAGCAGTATCTCAAATAACCACATCCAAGCACCTCAGGCCTCCTAATGTACTACAACTTAATATGTAATCTGTAGTGGCAGACACAACTGAAATCTTAACCATTTGAAGAAAAAGTAGTGACATAACTACATTCAGTAGATTTCATGGCCTCTAACTATTGCCTGGTTAGAAGGACTCTTTTCTAATGTTTTTCACACTGGTGCTGTCTCTTCTTCTTAGCAAATGGCCATCAACAGCAGAGAGAGTACAATTTAAAGAGTGATTGGAGTCAGTTCTGTCAAAGAGTAACATCAAAATGCACAGAACTCCAAGTTGCAAAGAATCACAGGTGCTGCTACATGGGAAATGTGAAGGGAAAAGCAAGAGATGCTACAAAAGCACAGTTTGAACAGCCTCCAGAAGGGTCCCTGTTTATCACCTGGTAGCAAATCTTATCATATCAAGACTCCCACTAGGTGGAAAAAGATCATCCTCAAACATTTTCTGCTTGTATCCTCTCAGCTGCACAATATAATCAGGAGTTCAGATCCATGTATATTCACTTTGCCTTTGATAAGGTTTCTGAGAAGACAATTAGTTAATCATATATTTGTTCAGATTAAGAGTTCAAGCCCACTTCTGCCAATAATTTAGGGCTGGACTTTACAGTAATGCTGTACTTACAATAAAGTAAATTGCAGCCAAGTTACAAGAGCCTGCATCTCAGTGATCCCTCTGGTTAACTGCCAGAGCAAGCTTCTCCTCTTTGTGTTCTATCCCTATACCTATAAAATTAACTGTGTTCCAAAACTTTTCATTTACAAGGGAATTCTGTGGAGAAATTCTGTGATACTTCTCTTAACAAGGGTAGTCAATATACAACAATTTTGTTTTAACATTTAAGAAGCTCCAGTTAGCCCTACCAGCTAAATGGCACCTTGCATCAAGGTGAGGTCTTTTCCTTGCCTTCCCATGGTGCTATGAAACAGCAACATTAAACCTTGCAAGTCAGTCATATTACCCTGAGTTGTAGGCTGTTTGCACGGTTCATTTTACAGAAGACTCAATTGCTTGTAAAAAAGGTTTATCATGCTCAAACATTGCTTTAGACATAAAGGGGACATCATACATTATGTCTATAGACCCTGTATAGACATATAGGGGAGGAAAGGATGGACAACAACAACAAAAAAACCCATTCACAAACCAAAAACCTAGTATGGCATCATGACTTCTCTGAAAAGCTATTGCTCACTCTGAAAATTCTTGGCTTGATTATCACAGCGTGAAACACAGCTTTCTTCCACTAGTAACGGTGTGAGGGTTTGTGGTTCAGGGCCAGAGACTTTAGTGTCTCACATTAGGACAGGAATTTTTCAGACTGTACCCTTATATTGGCTCCAAGTTTCTCCACTCTCAGAAACAACTAAAAAACTTTGTTTACTGTGATCTGTTCAAGAGCCAGACTCTACATGGCCAGCATAGTGATAATCACCAAAGTCCTCAGTGCAAAACAGTGCCAGAAGAATCACGGTCCTCTCCAGATAAAGAGTCAGGAACAGAGATCCAGAAGAAGTCTCAAAGTAGGTCTAGAAGATTAAGCGCAGGAAGAAATCTTAATTTCTTGATCAGTATGGTAGTCTGTTATAAGCCTTTGAGCAGAATGCTCTCTTCTCTTTCAAGACACTGGCCACAGGAGAGAGGCCTCTATAGGCTCAGGGAGGCTCTCCTAGCATTCGTTCCAGAGAAGCTGCAGCCATACAAACATGTAGCAAAGCAGGTCATCAAGAAATAAAAGTTAGCAGCTGCAGGGGTTTTTTAAAAAAAGTATAAGGTTCCTTATTCTGAAAGTCATTAGCACCAAACAGCAATCTGAATGAGCAATATATTCCAAACGACTCACACGAAACACAACCATATAGTTTCACACACGCATCCGAACAGTAATTCCTGAACTCAGGAGAGACAGACCCAAGAAGCAGCTGCACTCTTATTTTTCCTTATTCTTTTAGCAGCCCAGACTAAGTACAGCAGCTCCTCAGGACAGAGTTGTTCAGTGTGTCCAGACACATGTACAAGGCCCCTGAGAACAGAATCTAACAAGCATCAGAACAACATCCTTTTCCCTTGTTACCATCCCATATCCGAGATGTGTTGTTATTGGCTCTTGCCCTTCAGTTTTCAGAGCTCAACATTTATGACTACCCTTCTGACAAAGTCATTCTTTTTTCACTAGGACATTCCACTTAGTAAGCTTTATGATATTTGAGTCTTGGACTCAAAAAACAGACACATACCCCGCTTATTAAGTTATTTGAAATATTAATATGCAAATAAACCTAAATCAGCTCAGCAGCTGCATTCAACAAGAAAAATAATCCACTCAGTCTATTGTTTTAGCTTTGAGAATTTCTAGGGTCCTGGCATCAGGATCACAAGTAGTAATGAACTAGAATGAAATACAAATTTGTGCTTTTTACAGTTATGCTTACTGTGTATATTAACTACAGGACAGACAGCACTAGCTGGTATCTGACATGCTATATGTGCTTCAGGAGAACAGTTAAGCATGAAGCTTAGTTTGATGAGAAGAAGTCTTCCAAAATTAGGCTTAAAACCACAGAAGCTCCACTTGAAATATGTGTGCAGAAATAAGAAAATAAAACAATGGGTCATCATGCACTGCCACTTTTGTGTGGGCTAGCGTGTGATTACAAACCTATAATAGAAACTTTACAGTGTGGTTTAGTCTTCATCTACAAGGTGCTGAATAGTAATTAAGTGTTTCAAAGAGCAACCAGAAAACCTTTATTAGTGTTCCTACATAAGAGTGTAGTGGTTTCTCTAATAGAAATGTCTGCTTTCAAAATAATGCTAAGTCACCACACCAAAGACTTACTCCCTGGGTTTTAAAAAGATATTTCTCAATATTTATCAAGTCAACAGAATAATTATAGAAGCATCTTTCCTGGAGACTTGGAGAGGGAAGGACATATCATATTATTCAGGGACATGGCACCCAGGTTATCTGCTTCCTGACAAGGGCTGTAGCCATCTCACTGGGAACAGGCGACACATTCCAAGTTCTTTTAATACCCATCTGCATAAGGGTCAGATCCATACAGTAATGAAGAGGGTGTAAAATAATCTGTACAGACCACACCACCATTTACAGTAAGTTTCTTTGCTCTGACTCAATAAAATGACAGATTTTATCTGCTTTATAAGAAGGGACATTTGTCTTTGAAAAGCAGGTTAGTATTTTCTCCTCAGCTACTACCATAGAAAAGCCTTGTGATTAGTATTGTGTATAGAGATAGGTAAATCAGATGTTATCAAGAGTTTTAGCTGATAACATAATGTATGTAGAAAGACATAGGTAGTTCAGATTGCCCTTAAAGCATTAACATGGCAATAGATAGCTAACAATGAATAGTCAGGGTGAATAAATGGCACCTTCAGTTTTGTGGTGTTTCCCCTCGCCCCCCTTCATTTTTTTTTCCATTCTGTTTATTACAACTTGGTTATATATGCATGTCTCAACTACATCATCATTCCCAAATTTAAGCTAGAATGTGAGTCAGATAAATTCCCAGCTCTCACACAAACAGCAAACCTTTGGAAAGGGATAAAGTATTCCGGCTGCTGGTGGAAGGTCAGCAACTCGATTCCCAGACCCTCTGGAAGGAAATGCTCATTGGGTGGAGTAGGTAGTACAGAGAAGAAATCCAAAGTCATCAAGAGTAACAGAAAAGTAACATCCTCCCACAGGAGGAAGAAAGCCTGGTGAGGTCAGTGGCCAGGACATGCTTCCCACTGCCCCATTCGTTATGGTTACAGATTACAGCAGCTGCCAGGTTAGCTGCCCTCTCTGCAAGGCAAGAGCACTTAAGTGACCACATGCAGAATTCACATTATTTCTCCCCTGCCAGGAGTCCCAAGGTAAAGTACTACTTTGCAGAAATCATCTTTCAATGAAGACTCCAGTTTAGTTTTTCAACTTTCATAGGAAAATAGTTTAAATGAAAGCCTGAAAACTGTCCTAAACACTTTTAAAGGGATATTTATAGCCATAGGATTTTTTAATTTGAGACACATGGCTATGCATAAGACTAAGAATGCTAGAGCACACAGAATACTCTCTCTAGATTAAGATCATAGACAGCATATAAAATAGCATAAGAAATCATTAAGCAGAATCAAGGTTTTAGATAAGTCACAAGTCACTTTGTTACACCTGAACACAGAGGTATCAATACCAAAGACAAAGCATGTGCCCCCAGCAGCTTTTCTTAAACACCAGGACACGGATCAAGGATGGCCACAAGGGAAGATGAGAGTGAGCATGGAGGGAAAGAAAACTTGTCTTCCTTCAAGCATTGCACACTTCTGCAGAGTCCTGAGGCTGCCAAAGATGGAGAAGCCGCATCCTTGTGCCTCACATACACTCCTGTATTCATCCTACTCCAAAGCAGCCACAAGGTTTGTAGGATGAGATAGCATCTTTTATTAGACCAACACATGTAATGAACTCATACTGGTCTAATACAAGATACTATCTCTGCATATAACAAGATACTAACTCTATTCATCCCCCGTCTTGCACAGCAGGACAGGATAACAAAATCTGACACTTCCAAAATTCAGTAATTGTTGACTAAGTTATAAATAGGCTCTTTAAGATATTCAGCACTCAATCCCAAATTCCGATGTCCCAATTAATTTAAAAATTGTTCTTAGAGTGCATGTAAGAAAATTAATAGTCATTTACCTTGCTATTATCAGTGAACAGCAAGGGGAGAAGAATGGTCATTTTGAAAGAAAAATTAAGATCAGCTATGGCATAGCAGAGGAAACCACTAGCTACACTTGAAGGGTGGGAAGGGTAGAAGAGGTCTTTAAGATACTCTTAGAACAAAACACATAAGTTGCCCACTATACCAAAGTCTTTCCACACAAGGTAGAAGGAGAAAAATAGAGCCTTCAGCATACTGTATCTGAGCAGTAAAATACACATCTTGCATCAGTTTGAGAGAGATCAAAAATCCCTGAAGTACCTTTTATTAGTCATCACACGGTATCTGTAACAGCCAGCATTACAGTTGCTGAACATCCCAACTACATTTGCTTCTCATTTCAGTGTGTTTACAAACCTTGCATTTAGTCTCTTCTCGCAGTCCAACACAAAAACATAGGTGGCAAAATCCATTACATATGGATATGTAAATAACGCCAAGTATTTTAGGTGAAACTGCAGTCTTGTACTGCTAGAATTTGTTATCACAATGCACCTTGCAGAGAAAAAAACCCAAACAAGTGACAAGCTTAAACGGAAAAAGCCTTAGGAGTTTACTGCTCCCCACAAAACATACAGGGTTTGTTTCTCAACTTTTTTCAACCTTAAGGCATTTTGTCTTTCAGAATGGCTCCCTCATACCTATTATTTATAAAAGGACTGTGATGCAGAATTGCTTATACAGCATAAGTAGCTTTCCCGCTCTCCTCTTCAAATATCTTCCTCAAGATAAACATTACCCTTGCATTTTTAGATGGATAAAGGCATTATTTAAATTTTCTTTTCAATATATCTAGCAACAGTCAAAGTACCAAATGTTAATTCACTGATAAATCATACAGGTGGCAAACTACAACTCACAACAACGAAAAGGTACTGTTATATTCCCCATTTCCAAGAAATTTAAAAAAAACAAATCATACATTTAGGTGAAGAGCCTGTCCTTCATCTTCTCTACTCTTCTTAGAGCAGAATGACAAAATTACGTTGTTTGCAGAGCACTACTTCTCTAGTAGTCACTGAATATTTTAGAACGCTGACCTTTTAGCTGGCACCCAGATCTAGCTCAGGGTTAGTGGTGAGCACAACATGTAAACTACTTATTACACCTGTCAGATAGAGTCCAGGTCTCCAGTGCCCACAGTACCCCGTTTGCCCATACCACATTAAGTTAGCAGTTGTGGGGAGAAGCCAAGGAAAGGTCAAGTTGAAAAATGAATTACCTCCTCATTCCTCCAAGGCCAGAATTAAAGTATCCTTTTATGATTATTTATATTACTCTTGCTAAACTTGTTTGACTGACAAAGAGCTGAAGAATATTACTGGACACACAAAAAGCTCTATCAAACGCACCCCTCTCTTTACAGCGCTCTATAAAGGTATTGGATAGTTTACAAACACCTATATTAATTCACCAGTCCCTAGCTAGTTTTAGTTTGCAAGTGCCATTAAACCACCACAAACTTTAGTATATTAGTATCAAAAGTGTGAGAATTATTGTCCAGTGTTCTGTTTTTCAAGGAAATACAAATACTAAGATACCGAAAAATGATGCGTCCTTCAGTTTTCATCTAACAGCAATATTAACATAACAAAGGGTTAGTTTAAAAAAACCCACTTTTCTAATTACCCAAACAATATTGCCAAGCTTGACAAAGAATACCTGTAAAATCTAAAATAACTAGTGTAAAGTACACTATCCACAGGCACAGTGCAAAGATAAAGAGTTTTCAGTGCTAGGACCAGTCTTCCTTCATTGCCCGCATTCTCTAAGTTACCTAAAGGTCTTAGTTTAAGCAGACTATTGAGACTAAGTTCTGCCATAAGACAAAGTATAGCATACTTGCAGTTATAAATTGCAGAAATTATTTTGGATTATCTACTATAAAATTGTGCTTTTTAGCAAACATAAGTAAAGTCTGTTTTTCCTGCTTTTCAGACACACAACTACAGGAACGAGCATTTAGCCACATACAGTGCTGTTACTATTACTGAGGCTTTGAACAGAAGTTTCTAGCCCAAAGGACAAACGGAAAGAAAAACCTGACAGGAGAGAGAGGAAGAAAACAACCCAACACACAACCTACCCCAATTTCAATATTAAACGACTTTTACTCCAATACATTCTCAGACTTACTACCACTGTAGAAGGGCAACGCCTGCACCTGCAGTACCACGGACAGTGTATGGAAAAGTTCCTTCACTTCTAAGAATTCTATCACCGAATTTTTAAGCAACCAGCTCAAACTTTAAGAAAACAAACAAACATCCTTTGACAGTGCAAGAGATGCAACTATCTTGTGCATTACATCCATAAGCTTCAGTGTTTACATCAAGGAGTACTTTTAAGTGTAAAAACCTTACTGTATTTCCACTGAAGCCACACTATCTATATTAAGGCTTTTAATATAAGCCCATTACTGATACTTGGTTTCAAGCTCTAACATGGACAACTTTATATTTATGAAGTTGAAGACTTTTTACATTTTTGGTACAGAATCATAGAATAATTCCAGTTGGAAAGGATCTCTAGGGTTCTCTAGTCAACCTCCTGCTCAAAGCAAGATCAGTTTAGATTACCTATAGAGTTTTATCCAGTTGGAGGTAAAACCATCCAAATATGGATGCTTTAGAACCTCTTTCACCTGTCCCAATGATTGTCCCACTCCACGGTGAAACACGTTCTTTTTAAATGCAGTTATTTTAATACACGCCTGCCGCCTCTTGCCTGCCTTCCACACACTGCTATAAAGAGCCTGGCTCAGTACTCTCAATAGCCTGCCCAGGTACCAGAAGGTTAGTATCATTTCCCCCTGCTTCCCAAAGCTTTCTCTTCTGCAGGATGAAAACTCTTTTCCCTAAAAACTGACAGAATTTTAGCAAACTCTTACTTCTCTTAGAGTACTTACTTTGCTCATAGAGAGCAAACTCTATGCATCTGCTAGACTTAAAGTCTTCTATTACAGTGGAAAGTTTGGATTCAGAGTGGCTTTTCATCCTTCATCCCTGCACTACCCCTGATACAACAGCAGGAGCTAAAGACCTCATACTAAAACCTGTTCTAGTACAAGCTGAAATGAGTTGTACACTGCCTTTCTATGCTTACTATAATCCCTCTCTAGGACATCTCTCAACTCTTAAAAAGAGAGCATCTCCTGTTCAGCCTCTTTCTAAACAGTTCTAATTCTGTTTCTAAACTAGAGTTAGAGTTATGGAAGAACTTCTAGAAAAACCACAGTGGAACAACAGTTCTGCTGAATAGAGCAGAAGTTTTACAGGCTCACATACGTATATACACTTGGATACACAGGAAGATGTCCAGAACTGAGGGAAAGGAAAAAAAAAACCCACAAACCTCAAAGTATGTAGATCAGAAATACATCAGGAAGGAGAATAAGAGTATATTACTAGGGCTGCTGTCTAAAACATTACATTGTTATGAAAAAAGACATTAACAAAGAAGCCACAAGCACTCTAACATCCGAAGTAAATTCCTTGTAAGGTATAGGCCCTACTGACAATTACAAGCAAGAATTCCTACATCAGTTTTCCAAATCCTCCATCCAGTCCTACAAAGTTACTTATCAAGCTAATGGCAAGATATTTCAGGACAGTATCAGCTCTTCAGACACAGTCATTCACTCTGGTGAAACAAGTAACATCAGGAGTTGTTAACTACTGGAAAATCCACGTCATGACTAGTCAGTCAGTGAATCCTAGAAACAAGAGAGGAAGGAGCAAGGGAGAAGAGATGTATCCAAATATTTACTTCAGACCTCCTAGCAATAATTGAGATGTGACCCAGCCCTTTTTTTTTTTTCCCCCCCCAAAAGGAGAGGGGGATAGACAACAGACTACAGATACTGGAAGAAGCAGTGATGCTTCCTTAACAGCAAAAAAGAATCTTCTCTACAGACCTTCACATCTCTCTGGAAAACCCAAGTCCGTCCTTTCACTCTTAACTGAAGTGGAACAAATATATCAGAGAAAGGTCTGTACTCCTCATCTAGCCTCTTTAAAAAAAAAAAATCCCAACAAATAAATTAAATCCTTGCACCTGCTTAAAAAAAAAGAAAGTCTTGAGAATCCTTGAGAAGCTACCAAGAATCACACAGGAGGAGGACTCGGTCAATCTCTTCAGCCTTGTCCTAAAACTTGGGAAACAGCACAGTCACTGCCCCCGGATTCACTCTCAGACATTCACACTCTTAATACCTCTACACAAGACAGTGAAAGACAGCAAACTTTACTTTTGCAAAAAGTGACAACACTTGCCTCTCACCACAGAGGCGCAGCCAAGTCGGTTTAAGTCACAGGCAAATGAACACTTAACATTTTGGAGGTAGAGTATTAGCTGAATAACTAACTGGGGCCTCCAGCACAAGACAGACATGGAACTGCTCAAGCAGTTCCAGAGGAAAGCCAGAAAGTTTATCAGGGGGTCTAGAACACTTCCTCATGAGGAAAGGCTGAGCCAGTTGGAGCTGCTTAGCCTAGTGAAGAGAAGGCTCTGGGGAGACCTTATAGCAGCCTTCTAGTACATAAAGGGGGCTTACAGGAAAGATGGGGAAGGGCTCTTTATCAGGGAGTGTAGTGATAGGAAGAAGGGCAATGGTTTTAAACTGAAAGAGGGTAGATTCAGACTAGATCTAAGGAAGAAGTTTTTCACAATGAGGGTGGTGAAACACTGGAACAGGTTGCCTAGAGAGGTGGTAGATGCCCCATCTAAGAGTTCAAGGCTAGGTTGGATGGGGCTTTGAGCAATCTCATCTAGTGGAAGGTGCCTCTGCTTGTGGCGGGGGGTTGGAACTGGATGATATTTAAGGTCCCTTCCAACCAAAACCATTCTATGATTCTATGAATCTGCCTATACTTTCCACTTTAAACCTAAGGCAACACAGCAATGCATTAGAACTTAACTGCATTTTAGGCAGTGCTCAAGGCAGAAAAAGAAAATACTAAAAATTAAGGCCTTGATCCTACAAACATTTAAGTAGTAAACTTTACCCGAAGGAAATGGATCTATCAACTATAATGAAATTACAGAATGTGCTTAAACCACAGAACCAAGCCTACATTTGCAATGTTAGGTGCAAAAATTTAAGCTTTATTAAAACAATTCACTAGCATAAAGACTGCCATTGCACAATATAACAGTCTTAGTGTGTAACTCCACATGGTACAGTGGAACTGTGAAGTTACAATAGACTTTTAATATATATGAGCCCATTGCTACTTTAAAGGGACATAGTGTCTACACTGAGGAACTTACACTTAGAATTTTTCAAAAGTGCACAAGCAACTAAAGCATAGGCCCTGTGGCTAGTAACTGCAAAGACTGATGGAAAAAATACATGAGTGAAGCGTTTCAGCTTTCTTTATGTGTATCTGGAAGGTAAAGTTGATCACAAATACAGCACACATCCTGTGTCCAAATTTGTGACACTATCAGGAAGTAGGTGGAAGTTAGGCTTATGGCTTATTTCTTGTTTTATACTGAAAATGGCAAAGGGTGATGCTTCTCTAAAATTTAGAATTCTGTAACACATAATTCAAAACAATAAAGTCTCTTTTAGCAATTTAGAAAAAGACGAGAGTTGGATAAAACACAAAGTACATCTAATTAAAATGCAATAACCAATAAACCCAATGATCTATTGGTTCTATTGGCTGAAGAAAAAACATTGACTCAGTTCAGTTTAAGTACAGAAAATAAGAATACTGTGCTTAGGGCATTGTCTTGCTTGGGACAGACAAGAGCAGAATGCTGCTGCTAAAAGATACACTAACATCTGAGTGAACAGAAAATAGTACATGTCTACCATATCACAGATACACTCAATCACACTTTGGGCTTCTAAAGAGAGTATTTAGAATATTACATTGTGGGGAAAAAAGAACCAAAAGCGAGCCATCAAAAAACCACCACCCCACAAATATAGAACAGGAAAACAGAACAAAAAACCTTAAATGTCTTCCCCATGCTAATTTTTTTCCTGAGTTGTACTTCAGAATCTTACACACCCTGAAGACACTGCTGGGGCAAGAAGGAGAAATATTTGCAATTGCAGGGTGAAATTCACTTCAGTAGTAGCCACTCCATTCCCAGCCTTTCAACTACTTCAGCATACATTGTAGTTCTCTATAAAATATACCTTTCAGAAGGTGGAAGATTACACTTAATTCAGCATTCTTTAGCCAACAAGATCGCCATCAAAACAAAAATCAGTACAACGTAGAGCTCAGATCTACAAGCCTAAGCATTTTAGGCAACAACTCTTGGAAATTATCGATTACGGTTCACTTTTATTAGACAAAAATAATGATAAGAAATTCTAAGATCTACACAAATGAAGATAAAGGTAGAAACTACAATCACAAGACTGTACCAAGAGTAAAAGTTGTATTAGAAGGAACTAAACTCCATTCCTTTGGGGCAAAAATTAGGGATGACCTTAAATTATTCAAAAGTTGATATTTATTATACCTAAACACAGGAGTTTAAAGACTCCAGATAGGAATCTTGCATCACTGCCTTCAAGTGAAGGTTGCATCTCCCAATGGCATAAAAACTAGCAAGTTTTAAAGATTCACTAATTAATAGCAACAAGGTATAACCACTTACACATACTCAAGTCTAAAACCGGTCAAAATAAGTTGCAGCATTACTGTAGACATGTTTTGTATTTTCAAAAAGCAAACCAGAGTTCAAACGCTTAACCTAGAAGCACAGGAAAACTTCAGAGCATGGATAAATCTTTATATCACTCACTACACATACCTGCTAGAAATCCAGAAAGGTGGTAGTTTTGTGCAATATTCACTCACATCATAAATCCCAATTCCCACACATCTGGTATACAAGCTACAATATTCTGCTTCTACTTTTTGGGCAAATACATATTTGTCACTAAACAACAAAGCTGAAAAAGATCTGGACCTGCATTCAGGGAAGTACCTTTATCTCAATGGGTAACAGAATGTATAACTGCTTGAATATAACCTGTATGTTGTAGTAAACAAATTCTAGAGACAACCACATACAAAGCAATTGTCTTAAAAGAAAAAAAAGGAAAGGGAGAACATTAAGAAGTATCCTGGGGAAATAAGTTTTCCAGGTAATTTCTAAAAAGGTTAAGCAAAAAGGGAAAACTGTTTCTTTTTAGAATACTAAATTAATCTAGTAAAATACTCAAAAGCAGAGCATCAGCTTCCCCAAACTTAGGTAGGATGTGTTGTACTGGTTTAGATAAATTCCTTCTACTGCTACCTCAACTATATGGAGCTGCATTAACTCAGGCAGGTGAAGTTAAGGAGTCATTTGATGTGTACGAAGCACTGAAATCCCAAACAAATAATCTGTCAGACTATGACAAATATAAGCTATGAAAAGCACAGAAGTTCAAGTTGACTGCAAATGCCCTTGCCCAGCATATCCTTTAAATGCTGTGACTTTTTAATACTAACAGAGATAGTTCTGGGTTTTTACTGATCAGGAGCAGCTGAATGCAGTTCCTTCGGAAAAGCCTAAGGCCATGTGAGACACAAACTAACCACAACCCATATGAAATTCAAGTAACTGCCTTAAGAGAATGAAGCACTGGCTCTTAGATTTGTTTAAAGAAATGGGGAAAAAAAAAACAAAATTAAGACAATATTAAGGAGGCCTCAGAAACATTTTTGCTGCTGTCAGCTCTGTTTGAGGGGATGCTCTCTAATATCTGGCTTCATATTTAGTAAAAAAAAAAACAGCCACAACCAAAGAGTGGCACTGAGTCCATTTCCTTCCTTGTACTTCATATACTAGGGTCTTTCCTGAGTCCATTATAAGTCTCAGAAAAAAATGGTACTACCAAAAGATGCTGCACTGTACTACTGTAGAAGTTACCTCCACCCCACTTTCAGAGTTGGCACACACCAAATACAGCAGAAACAGCAGCTGGTTGCTCCTCTCAACCAGTAAGTGGCTCATTTATTAAGCATGGATGACTACAATACTGCAAGTGCCAAAAGGAATCTGCCTCTCTCACCTCATCCTACCAAACTACATTTGTTTGAAAACAAATTTTGCTTCACGTCTACTCAATAATCTAATATATATATGTGTGCGTGCACAAAGAATTTGAAAAGACTCATGGCAACTAGTATTAATTATCAGTAGAGACAGAATAAGTATTTGACTTCTAAGTGCCTGTTTCCTCATTCTTCACTTCAATTATACTCTATATAACTACACTTAAAAAACAAAAGCCATGCCACTGCAGGCTTCCTGAAAAAGATGGCTGTACAGTGCTCTCTTTTTGGTCACTGAACTTGAAAGCAGTTAGCTGTTTTCCCAGAAAGAGATGCTGTTGTCTACAGAATCAATTCTAAGCAGTTTCTGACTGAGGTATGGTGCTTTTTTAACACTGTCAGAGTCTCATATGATGTCACACAACACAGGTGGTTCTTACCAAGTCTCATTGTGCCATGTATTTATACCATAGTAACCAGAGCAATAGTTCTTATACAAGGTATGACAGTACTCCACCCCCAGGGAACCACCAGCCTGGAAGGTTAAATCAGAATGAGACCATGAGTGAAAGAATTAAGAAATTAATAGCTCTAGGAGGGCTCAATTAGAGCAGGAAGCCACTACACTGGTGAAAACATGAGAATGGTCCTACCTACCTTGAAGCATGTTTACAATTATAACTACTATTCAAGACAAAAATGAAACTGTAACCCAGCCAGAAGATGACACTACCTATGTGCAGAAGACAGCTTGATGAGTTAAACTCCCCAGCTGTTCTTCCATATTTTCAACATACGCTAACAGTTATGTAAAAAAAAAAAAAAGAGTGATCATCCTCTAATATCAGACTTACCACTTGATGTTCTAGAACCAGTTTGCCACTAACTGTGAAACCACAATATTAATATGTTAAATATATGCTTTACTAAATGAAAGTATTAGAAAACAGCTTTCAAAGATGGGAATAAGCTATAATTTCTCAAATGTGGTTCCTCAGTTATAACTTCATTGACCCTTAACCTAGGATGAAGTTTCGTACAAGGAAAGCTTACCTTCTTAGGGAAAG
>NW_010541013.1:74423-78669 GCF_000687285.1 Phaethon lepturus
TGCTAAACAATCAACAGAAGCACATGCAAGCAGGCTCCTTCAGAGGAGCAGCATTTTTATGATAAATGGCAGCAAGATTAAGTCACTAGACAAATTGGATTAATGTTACTCGGCCTCTCTCATTCAGACCAGTGCTTTTAACATAATTCCAGTAGTTTAGGGGCCCCTACAGTTCACATTGATTGGGGGAAGTGCATTCAAATTAACTACCAGGCAAGTTGACCCATAAACACTAATTTTGACCTAGCAAATTTTGACCTTTCATTTTATGCTAGTTTAGGCACTCTCAGAGGACACCTTTTATGAATGATACTGAAGACTAATTCTAGATTTCATTCAATAAAAAAGGAAGAAGTCACATGTAATGAAGCAGTAGCTATTCAAAGAGAGGGAATCATTTCTATTTTTGCAACATCCAACAGCCCAAGGTAACTTCTGCAGATCATCGAGCAGCTTTCAGTCATTAATTGACAGCTACATATACCTATCTTCATTTGTTGTGTTTGGAGAGAAGGGAGAGAAGGTAGAGAAATTAAAAAAAGGTAGCTGAATATCTTCTCCACACATCTAGCAATTACTGCTACATACTTCTTTCCCCATGCCGTTTTTCTAAATTTCCAGGCTGCACTGCAAACCAGAAACTCTGAACAACAGCCACCACATCTTACCTATCTGGGACACTACCTTCATCAAAACTTCTATCACTTAAAACTCCACCAAGTACACAGTTCCAAAGCACACAGAAATATAAATTACCTCCCATTCCTGCACTCAAATGCTGTTTATTTTTTAAGATAAGTTATTGTAACATGTAATAGGAGATGGGTTCACAACTAATAAAATTACTCCACCTGCAAGTAACTATACACACTCTAGGTGTCTTAGCCCACAGATCTTGTAATTTAAAATTAATATACACCATTCAAACAGGATTCACATTAAATCTACACTGGTGATAGAAACTTTAAACCAAAACACAACACATTGACTGCTTTCAAATAAATCTCATCTGTTGAATTCTGTGTTCCTGAAAGAAATTGCCCAGCTTCTCACTTTTCCACTGCATTAAGCTGCGAAACTGGTAACGACTCTTCCTATGCAGTGTATTTCACTTCCTACAATGAGCAAGATTGCTACCTTTTTACTTTTAGTTACCAGTTTTCTATATCAAATTTTACATGGAAGAAACCACTTAAGAACACCCACACTTTGAAAAGTAAATGCCCCTTCTGTTGAGCATGGAAGAGATTAGAACTCAGTAGTCTGAAACACAAGATTAGGTTGCAGTCCACCACAAACAAGGCCTAAAAATACGCCAAAGCAACACCAGGGATGAAGCACTACTTTAAAACCATAGTACACTGTCACAGTTTCTTGGTCATTCCTACAAAGCTCCTGTGATTCTGTTCAGAATTTGAGGAATTCATTAGTAGAAGTTCAAAGCCAAGAAAGGGAAGTACATTTTCATTTTTATAGCTTCTTTCTCTATCCACTTCATCTCTTTTCAAAAAAAAAGAAAAAACGCCCCAAAAAATTCCTAATGCTAATAATTAATAGTTGCAATCAAATACAATATTGCAGTGTTACCTTCCAGCAAACAAAGACTACTAAGCTAAAAACCCAAGCCCCAAAGGGGTTCAAGGATCTGTGACACAATGGAGGACCAACCCTCCATCTCAAAATCTACATGTCTTATGTAGAAGTACAGTTACTTTATATCAGATATTGCAGTCAACTGGAACCCACTTCCTATTAGGCATCTAGTATTCTTGGGACAGAAGCAAGATAGGAGGAACTGATGCTGGGATCACAGTATGTTATAAAGTCACTCACAGACAGCTGAAGTCTTCCTTTCTTCCCTTGCAAGAAGACAGAACCTGATCAAAAGCAGACAGCACTGCCCACAGCACAAGCCTCAGCCAAGAGCTAATCTCCCTTTCCACCAAGTTCAGTAGCATGTTTGCTTGATCACTACACATCCACCTTTATTTTTAAGTCAGTGGCTAAAAAATAAAAAAGTCCCCCTTATGCTGGCCCCAACCCACCTTTCCCCAGTTTGAAAACCAGCAAGAGATGAAATACCTAATAAAAATACACAAATTATTAATTAATCATTAGTAAATTAACACTAACATATTCTGCTCCAGAATAAAAACATAGTACATAGCTTTCAGGTACACAGCAAGGGATGAGGATGACTATCATTCTCTCGGCCTGTAGTGTCCTAATGGTTCTGGATGCAGGCTTTCTCAAATTGTTCAAGCATATGCATAAGATAGTTTATAAATGCATTATTTTGTACATATGCATTTAGAAAAGACTTCTAAGCTCCATTTAAATGATAAGACTCCTACAAGAAATATCCTGGAGTTGTCATGTTCCCAGAACAGCCAAGGGGAAGGGAAAAAAACATCATAAAACCAACTTGATCTTAGTACTAGTTTAAGTATGTTTAGTTTAAATCACTAAACACTAATTCTTTCCCTTAAGCTGGTGTAGCCAGTCTAATAACAGCTACCCAGAAGTCAAGAACATGTATTCTGAATGTTCACTAAATTAGCAGAATCTTTGATACAATTTTGAAGTAAGAAAACAATGAGGATTCCCTTTTCAAGCTTGCACAAGAAAAATGCCATCTGACAAACCCAAGCATATCATCTAAGTTTCTGGTACAACATAACAAAATACAGTTCGATGAAAACACGCATCTAACTGGTCCAAATAGTTTAATGCAAAAAGACATGCTTTTACTTACAGACATTATACTCCTATTTACTGCTAGATACTTATATTGCCCTCACAACTTGCTTACAAGGAAGAACCAGAAGGTCTGAACAGCATCTCAAGCCATGCCAAATAATTTGCTGTTATACTTCATTTTCCAAGTCCAGTAAGTGTTCACAGTTGTTAAAATGTTAACCAATCTCCTGAAAGGAATAAATGCTTGGACTATTCTCCAGAAACCAGAAGAGAGGGGCCCAGAGAAATAGGAGCTCTATGTATTCACAGAGCTCTGACTCCTCATGCGGTTTCCATCCAGTGAGAACGGGATAAAGCCCATAGAAAGATACACACTAGAAAGCAAAGAAAGCATCAACATCTTTAAAGAGCTGAAACCTTCAGGACATTAAAGCAAGGTAAGCTATGCAGTCTTTCACATACACACTTACTCAAGTTATCACAGCAATACTACACAACTGCAGGTGGGACAAAACATGGTTTGTACAAGTTAAGACATCAGTCACCATGTGAAAGTTTAAGAACCCTTGATCCTAACAGTCTTGCTGAGCAAGTAATTTCCTTCCAACCTGTTATAAGGCCTATAGATCAGTCTCATCTTACCAGAACAACGAATTTAGTTGTCCAAGGCCTAAAATGCAACCTATGATCAGCCACTCTGCAGTTACCTGTGCTTACAAAACACAGTCTATTTGAAAGAATCTCATTTATTTCAAAGAGGTAGGCAAAATTTTGAGAAATGGCTGCCATAGTTAAACCTTCAGGTCCTATACTTAACATCTTGGTCAGAGTAATTTCAAAACACTTCACTCTGAAAGAATATCCTAACTTTCCTGAACAATGGCCAAGAAGGACAACATGTATCTGTTTATAATAAATATTTTTAATTAAACAAAAAAGCCACACACTTGTGTATGTTCTCTCATCAACTTCTTTAAGCCAAGCCCTTTATTTAGTGGGCATTGTATAGCTGGTCTTAAACTTTCTGAAGAAAAGGTACCAAGAAATCAACAGAGCACTATTCCTGACAAGCACTCACCACCTTTTCCTCTGTAAAGAGCAAAGCTATTAGGATCCTCCAAGACTTATCATTTTAAAAGCTAATAAAGACGCACCTGAAGAAACACACAAGTTAAAAGCAGAGATCATTTTATCATTGTATTCCCCCTTCCCAAAACAATCCTTTCCCCTAGAATGAACTTTGTTTGCAATTCAGCCAAGTTCAACTGCCAAGCATTTCTAAACACTTGCATGTGTTCATCTTGTTTATGAAATGGAAACTCTATCACAGCATCTCAAAAGCCTAAGGTACAACACATCTGAATCCTGACCATGTGCTAGTTCACTGCATTATTAGATGCTAAAAAACTAGAAGTATATTTGAGTATTTGTAGGCCATCTGAAACTAATTCACCCTCTCAAGCCAAACAGCTATTTTATCCTCTGCTCTTCATAAGCCTGCATTCTTTTTTTTTCCTCTTTCTTCATTTTTTTTAAAGTAGGGAAA
>NW_010541013.1:78700-79585 GCF_000687285.1 Phaethon lepturus
TCTACATATTCATTGTTTGGTATGAGCTTCTCTTCTGTAAGTGCCAGTCATAACATTTACAAGAATATGAAGTCAAAGTACAGGGATGTTGAAGTCAAGACATTTTAAAACTAGAACAAATTACAGACAGTTAAAACGCAATGAGTTAGAAATCTGTACAGGCTCAGTAAACATGTGATTGGCCAACATTAACTTCTAAAACTTTTAGGCAGGAGTCAGCTAACATCTGCAAGCCTAGAGTTTCCCCAGCTTTAACAAGCTGATGGGTTTTGCTTCATTAACATATGCTCTAGAGAGAATTGCTTCCCCTATAAACTATGTATTTGATATTACCATACTGACACAAAAATATAAGCCATGAACAATTAAATCCTTTCAGGTATGGTAACAAAGCATTTTAAGATAATTATCTAGCGTATTTTCCCTCTCCTTTTACTGTATAGATGAAGGCATGTCAGCTCACTTTCAGACTGGCAGGTAGAGCTGTATGACCGTCGCTGGAAGTAGGATGAGAGCCCGTACACAGCCTTGTCATTTGCTTCTGCTAATGCACAAAATGGAAAGAGCTTCTAATATTTTGCAAGTAGGAGACGGAAAGTTACATACCGGTTATTTTACTGACAGACAAATCTCGGAAGGTTACACGGACCGTCCAAAATAACACCAAAATAAGAGGCTGCCAGTTACCATCTGTTTGCCTCTCTCTCAGGAAAAAAAAAAGTACAGATCACAAGAACAAATGGAGCCTGGCTCCGGGGAGGAGGAATAAGGGGAGAGAGGAAATTTCCACGCAAATCCTAAGTGAATCACGCCGAGATCCCCGCGCCCGGCCGCGCCGCCCTCCCTCAGCAGAGGCGAGCGGCTCCGGGGGGCACCGTCCCCCCG
>NW_010541014.1:0-35178 GCF_000687285.1 Phaethon lepturus
GGATTTTTTTTTTTTCCTAAGCTGGGAAATAGTGACCAGGTAATCCTTTGTTGCAAAAAGCTCTAGTAGACATTCATAATTGAGATGTACTTATTGCTCTGCCCCTCTGATGTCAGCTGACATCCCTTTGGAAACAGGGTGGGAGTTGCATAAAAAGAAAGATCTTGTGCATTTCCTGTGAAGTCATAAACAAAGGGATAGAATACAATTGCAAAAGTGAAATAAGTGCTTTCATAAAATAGTGATTTTATCTTACTTTATACAATTATTTCTGGTGACACCAAACCAAATGTTGTAGGACTGTGTAATTTTCTGAAAGGGAACCTGTTTGCATGTATCTTTGGTCGAATTTTAGTTGAGAACAATTTTTTATTTTCCCCCGGGAGTGTTTTAATGCGTTGCAATCTCAATAGGGTGGTGTGGTTTCTTTTTTGTTCGGTTGGTTTTTTTGGTTTTTAAACACTAGGTGTTTTGACTTCTTTTTAAGGTCAGACCAGTGTTTTGCTACCTAATTCTTGCACTGATAGGAATGTTAGTGTGGGGAGCCTGGCACTTGCTGTCAGATGTTTTTGTCTCTTCAGAGCAGATCTAAATTTAGTGCAGATGTTCTGGAGGTTTCCCACGTCCTTCAGAGCTCCCCTTGGGCAGTTGGGGGAAGTAGTGAGCACAGACAAATTAGTGGAAAAAATGTGATGAACACAGGACAGTTGGTCATAAGGAGTTATTTTCTGGTAACTGTCATCTGCTACAGTTTTGTGTGTTGAGTACAATTTTGTGATACAGCTGAGCCAGTCCGATGGCTTTTTGCCACAAAAAGCTCCCTCATCCCCACATCCATGGTTTTGCAAAGGAAGGCACTGAAAGACGCAACAGTCAGCTCTGGCATTTGTTGATCTTTCTTCCTGAGTCAATTCAGTTGATTAACTGGTTGAATTTGATTTTTGCCTAAAGCAAAAACATTTTTTTGATAAATTAATGTGCCAGTTTGTCAGAGCAGCCTGGTTAGTGCAAGAGCAACAGTTTTGGGGGAAGGCATGGAACCTCTTCTGGCAATGGGCAGTTGGGTCGTCTTGGCTGCACTGAAAGATGATAGTAGGTGATCAAAAATAAACATAAAGCCTATTTGCTACTGTCTTTTATGTGCTTTTTAAGGTACTAAACTATAAATCCAAAGGTCTGCAGTTAGAGCAAGGATTTTGAGAAATGATGGTTTTGAGCCACTGGAGAAGTCTAAGATAATGATTGGATGCTAAAGTACATGCGTTTTGGGAATGGGGGTGGTTTGTGGGGTTTTTTTGTTTGAGGCTGCACTTACCAATCAAAAGCTGTTCAGTCATGTGATGCAAAACAAGAAGTTTAGTAGGAGTTTATCCTGCTGCTTTAATTTTTATTTTTTTTTTAAGCGTTAACCTTTTACTGGCAGACTCTATTCCAGGGCACATATGAATCTGGAGTAAAAGTCAAAACCTTGTGCTCTATAATGCGATAGAAGCCTGATTGTCAGTTCTCATCCCTAGTCTGAATTAGATATGTAAATGTACAGATCTAATGTTAATAGCAAGTCAGGATGGTACCAGAGGAATGGGCAAATGAATTTAAATGAAGCTTTTTAATAGGATGTATGCTAAAGTATTGAGAAATGATCTGATCATTGATGTACTGTGCTAGTACTTTCAGGTACATCTTATGTGTGATCATCATGTGACATCTTATCTGTAAAAATAAGCTTTCAGAGTGGCTTTAACTCCATTAAGACATATTTTTACATGGAGGTTATCTGAGTTTTTGCTGCCATGGCTGCATTTTCACACTGGTACTTGTCAGATCTCTCTGTGAGCTAGGCTGGTTTGTTAAGCTGTCAGGAGACTAACTAAAATGTATAATTTTCTGCTCAGTTAGCAAGCTGAAGTAACTCATTATGGGTTCAGATGAGTGGTAATACCACAGCAGGAAGGGAGGCGAGGCCATACATGAGTGATTTAATTTCTTTGCACTGTCCTGATACTATACTCTTAATGCTTTTTCCTGGGAATTTGGAGAACTTGGAGACAATTGTTTCTGCAATTTTTAGGAGCCTCTCCCTAGCCTGTGTTATTTAAAAAAAAAAAAAATAGAATTGTTTTAAACACATTTTTGGAGAAACCATGGTTACGCAAGGTAAGCTATTTGATAGTTGCTGAAGGGTCTTTATCTATACTGGTCCATATGCATGTGTATTGACTAAATAAACATACTGTATACCATTCCTCTTCATTTTTTGCATAGAGACTGCTTGGAATATAGATCAGGGTAATGTAAAACCTGAAATTCTGGTGACTAAGTAACTGATACGAAAAACAGGGGTTTTTTTTTGACACCCATCTTTTTCAAACTCGCATAGTATGTGTTCCTTGCTAACAACTTTATATGCACCCAGTCTTAGAGTTTTAGTTTTCTATAGTACCTGGATTCTTCCAGTATAATAAAGGATCTCTAGTAAAAGTCATGGAAAACACTATAGCTGTAAGTAGGTATAAGAAAAAATTATATAGCTATAAGCCGCTATAGAAAATGAAAGTTTTATTGTATATAATATTGCTACTACATCATTGTGCATATTTTATTTGAAAATAAAAGCATACCATGATTGCATGCACAAGCGTTAATTACTGAATTAGCTTTGTCTACATCAATGCTGAAGTACCATTTTAGCTCCTGTGATGTAAAGCAATTAAGCATCCACTTCTTTAATACCTATTAATATCTGTCTGTTTTAATGTATAATAATAAAAATCCAGTAATTATAGTTCTGTAAGTGAATATTACACGACTCTCTTTAGAGGCAGTACATCTTCATATTCTGTTGTGAATGTCATTATCTTTCTTTAACAACATAATCAGTGTTTCTGTGCTTACTTTTTAAATTAAAATTTTTAAATTAAATTTTTTTTAGATTTAAAAGGACTTGATTTTTAATTTGTTTTCAGATATTAAAGTGTTTTTTTTAAATCAAGTGAAAATGTTTCAATTTTTCTCTTACAGTTTACATTATTAAGATGATTTGTGTTAAATGTTGCATTCTTTAATTATTTTAGAGGGAATTTGCCATATCAATTTTATGTGGATTCTAATTGAGTAGAACTTGACAGACAGTGAAGTGATTTTGAAATGTACTGACTCTAAACAGTACTGTGCTTGGGAAAGAGAACCTGAACTAAGCTGTCTCAAACTAAAGAGAGCTCTTATTTTCTCTTTTATAGTTTGTATTGCTATCACTTGGTAGTGACTAGCTGCCAGTGAAGTGGTTAGTTGCTTCAAAACAGTGTGAATGCTAAATAAATTTGTTTAGCTTTGAAAGAATATCCAGCAGTTGCTAGTGCTTAACATATAAAAGCAATGAAATTGTTTTCGTTAATGTGAGCAGTATTAATTACATCCTTCCCTTTTCTCTAGTTAAAGTACCTCGTAATTTTCGCTTGTTGGAAGAACTTGAAGAAGGGCAGAAAGGAGTAGGTGATGGTACAGTAAGCTGGGGCCTTGAAGATGATGAAGATATGACACTTACCAGATGGACAGGAATGATTATTGGGCCACCAAGGGTAAGTGTGATGAATTCAAAGGTTTTTCTTAAGTTTGTAGCCAATACAAAGTAAAAAAAAAAAGTTACTTTGCTACAGTGTACAGGAATTAGTTAAAATTCCTTGTATGAAGTTGTAGAAACACTGTATATTTGTAGAATCATTTAGGCTGGAAAAGACCTTTAAGATCATGGAGTCCAACTGTAAATTCATGTTAGAATTCATCACTTACTGGCATGTTACTAAGTGTTTTCAGTCTAGCCTCCCCTAGTGCATGTTTCTGCAGCAGTCTGTGTAAGCCAGTTGTGATTTGAGACTTATTACTGAATTACTGAGTTAGGAATATACTTAGTCTATATTTCCATCATTACTGCACATAAATGTACAGTGATAGTACAGTATACAGGGTAACTGTCTTTCCACAGTTTATCATATGTGCCTAGTGATTTTAATTCTGTAGCAAATTGACAATATATTTTCAACTTTCACAAGTTCTATCAAATAGTCTTTCAGTATAGCATTGTATGCAATTCAGTTGAATCATGCCTGAAGACCAAGCAGTTTTTAATTACCGCTAGTAAGATAAAATATATCCACAAAATTCTAATCCTCTGACTTAAAGTGCTGTAGAATGTAATCAAGACTGATAAAACCTAGATTGATAAAAACTTTGAGAGAAGTAATCATCTCAAGTATCTGAGTGTCAGCCTCATCATATATGAATGGACACATCTTTACTTCTGTGCACTCTTTTCTCATGAGCTACAATATGATACAAAAGATCACTGTGTAAATGAGTAATTTAAATGAATATAAGTTAGCATATGTCTTTCACTGCTAACATGAGGTTACTGTCTTGTGTGTCCTTCAGTGCTGCAGGGCTTATTGGAAGAACTATCCAAGTCATGAACTGAGATCAGAAATTGGCCTCAGTGAAGATAATGCCTTCCAGAGTAACAGAGTTCCAGGATTACATTCAGTGTAATTCAAACTCCTTTTGGAAGTCAGAGTTAGCTGTAACTTGCAGCTGACTGTTTTGAATATCTACATAATTGTGCTGAGCATCTAAGATTTGCATGCATTTGAGAGAGAACCAGTTTAAAATATAAGCATAATGATGGTATGCTTGGATACTAGCTTCTGTGGAATCACAGTGTTTGAACACATGTTGAAGAAAGCTTATAGCCTTTTGGGTTTTGAGAAGAACTTGCAAATGTGAGCTAACTGAAGTAGTGTCTCCCTGACTCCCCAGACATCCTCCAGAACTGCCTGTGACTGGTTTCTGGTTCAACCTAAGGTAGCTTCCTAACACATCTTTGAAGGGAGTGATTATTATGTAGGAGCCCAAATGTTTTAAAAAATAATTAAGAGTGCATCCCAGGTAGCTTTCTTTTTTATTTTGGGCAATTTATAGTGCTGTTATTTTATTTTCTTTATGAAAAAGTGCACGCAAGTAATATTTTGGGCCATTTCAGGGGCATGCAGTCTTGCTGATAGAATGACTTGCAGTATGTGGTGGTTGTAGACAGTGAAAGCCACCAGCTCCCAAGTGAGTGGTGGCACCTTGAGAATTTGCATATCCAGTTTCAGGGTTTGTAGAAAACACGTGTTTTTGGAAATGGTTGAGTTACATAGTGTGCAGAACACACAACATTGCTAATACTGTCCACAGTCTTCATGTTCCTGGCTTCTTTAGCGCTGTGCAAAAACTGCTTCTCAGGTTTTTTTCTTGCTTCATTTGAAAGGTGAACCAACATGGAGGGGGGAGGGGAAGATTTGTTTTGGATTATAGAAAACATTTTTTTGACCTGCCAAAAATGGCTTTTTAGGCTTTTTGGGGAGCTGGCCAGGGATGTTTGGCTTGCAGTAAAACAGTGCCTTGAAAAACCGAGCAAAATTGAGAAGCCACCTGGATGGGAAAAAGGAAATGAGAATGAGTGCTGTTCTTAGGTTTTTTCAGAGTTGTGAGCAGTGTATATACATTTTGGCCTATTTCCAGTATAACTGACTGCCTCCCTCTCTGGGAAGTAAATTGTTTTATATGAGTGAATAGTGAGAATTTTTGTAACTGTGTTTTCTTGCTGTGGTAGCAACTATGTTACCATTAGCAGGACAAGATTACTTTCATTGAGCCTTTAGCTTGGGAAAGAATAACAGAAAACCTTTTTTCTAACAAAGGATGTCCTGCTTCACCCTGTTTCTTTATGACCCAGTTGCTGCTCAGTCTCTGTGTCTTCTTGAAATTGTAGGACACAGGGTGATTCAGCAGTCCGATGTCCACTCTGCCTTTTAATTGACCACAGAGTGGACTGTCATTTGATAACTTGACTGCGTGGTTGATACTTCTACTTGGAGAGAGTGACATCTGGCTGATGCAGAATAGCTTAAAGATGGTAATTCTGGAAAGTTCAGAGGCATGTTACTGCTTCGGGTTTATGTTAGCTGTATCTGTTGTGCCAATGGAAAGACAGGTGTGGAAGAGCTGGATTTACTTCCTTTTGGAGCACAGAAGCATGTGCATCAGTGACCAGCAAAGCTACTGACAATTTTATTGTGCATGGCCTACTTGACAAGAATAAAAAAAAAAAGGGGGGGGGAAAAAAAAAAGAAAAAACCGTATTCATTTCTAATTGGACATTCTTGAAATATATTTGCACTTAGAATGATCTATTCCATGGTCTCTTTGGAGTGATGTCTTCTGCAAAGTGTCACTTTACTGTCCAAAGTTTATAAATCCTCTAGTAAACCAAGCAATCCTCAGCTATGAAAGTCTTGGATATCTTCTGGAGTGTTAATTACTTCTAGAATATGTTTTGTGCAAATACTATTTTCATCTTGTTCTTGGTTGTGTCTTAACTGTTGGTTTATTGACATCTTTGTCTTTTCACATTTCCAGGTTTTTTTGTAGTGTTAGGTATTATTTTTTACAGGGGAAAGCAGTAATTTTCCCAAAGATTATTGATTTTTCTCTCAGCCCTCTGTTGTGCCAAAGTTGTTTTGGGCATGCAGGTGGGTAGGAAGGATAAGAGTAAATGTGAATTAAAAAAAGAATTGTATTCTGTTAAAACTTTTGTATGGTACAGTCAATAAGTAATGTAATTTATACAAATTCGTCAAGTAATCAATATAACCAAACCAGTGCAATATCAATCAGTAATCCAAGACCATCAACTGGTACACCTTATTAACAGATTTATAATTATTTCATATTTCTTAATCTTTATTCCTCTTGCCTTTGCTTTGTTTTTTTATTTATTAATATTCAGCTTTCAGTAAGATGCATTAGTCTGTCTTTTTGCTTTCTAGACAAACTATGAGAACAGAATATACAGTCTGAAAGTAGAGTGTGGACCTAAATATCCAGAAGCACCTCCTACAGTTAGATTTGTAACTAAAATTAATATGAATGGAATAAATAATTCCAATGGAATGGTAAGTTGAAATGGTAAGATCAACCATGTTGTTAATTTGTGCTGTAAATTACTTCTGTGAAAAGCCCAGGTGAGGAATGTGCATGTTGGACAGAGCTTTCATATTTAAATTTTGTAATATAAGTACTTGGTTTAAATCAAATTTTGGTTACTTACTACTTCAAATCTTTAGGTGTTTGCAATCTGTTAGTGGTTCTTAGTGGCTCGTCAATGAGATGAACATTATTTATAGTATTGAAACAGTTGTTTCTTTTAAATGAAGCTGAAGATTTTAGTTTTCAACAGGAAAAAAGTGTTTAAGCCATGTGTAGGTATTTCCCTTGTAAGACCCTTATAAAAGAGGATTAGATTCATATCCTAACAGGAGTACTACAAACTTCATCTGATGTTTCCATTAACTAAAAATGGAGGTTATTCCTGATGAGTTGCACCCTGTATATAGTAACTCACCTGTAATGAACCAATGTATTTCAACTCTTATTTTCTTTGTTTATTCGAATTCAAGGTGATTCTGAGCTTCAGTCTTAAGGTCTTTTGATGTAGATGGTAATCACTTTCATTTTAAGATCAATTTGCAATAAGTCACTTTCACTGATCCCACACTTAGGGTGTCATGAGTTCATGTACATGAGCAATGGCAGCAGCTCAAGCAAGTCTGTTACTCCATTATTCACTAGGTACTTTTATCCTGCAAATAACTCTTGAGGTACCCCATTGCTCAGTGAAAAGAGGTGTGAGCTGTCTTGCATTTACAGTGGTCTATGCATATGTCAGCAGGAAATAATGTGTTCACACTTGTCTTCAGAGAATGCAAAGTAATTGGGTTAAGGTAATACTTAAAGGCGAGTCAGAGAGCATCTTTGGATTTTAAATAATTTGCAAGATTTAAAAGGAAGATGGACTTGCATTTGTGTAATTAACAGTACTGAAATGTGAAGCTTAATTATCTCAATGACTGCAGTGGAGGGAGAGGTTCTCAGGGATTCTTTTGAGCTCTTGCAGGTGGTAGGGTGGTGTACTGGCTGGTCATCCAAAGCCAGCACACTACGCTTCATAAATAATCTAAAACTAATTTGAATGCTTCTTGTGTAGCCAACAACTTTACTGAATGTGAAGGTCTCATTAAAATTGCTGTCTATAAATGAGCTGTGGCCCTTCATCACAACTGTGGCTTGTTGCCTGTAAGAATATGTTTATTACAAGGTTGTGACTAGCAAAAGGTGCCAATCTGGAATGCAGCAGAGCTTTTGGCACATTTATAATACTATTTTCATACGTCTCCCTAGTAACATGTATTATTCTGAGTCAGTAAAGAAGAATTCTCTCATTGCTTCATCTGTGCATGCCTGAGAGTGTATGTGGTGGTTTCTGGAAGCAGAATCTCAGACCTGCAGAGCCTGAAGGCTCATGTTTACTGAGCCAGTCAGCTTGAGATTTTGTTTGGAGCAGTCTACACTGCCTCAGCTTGCTGAGGAACAGGGTGAATACTGTGACAGGAAATCCACCTGGTGGTTTTAAAAGCACTCTTAAAATCCAGTCATCGCTACAGGAAAATTTGTTTTTAATAAAGTTTATAAGCTTATACAAAACCTTCATTCAGTTTTGCCTGAACAGTTCTGTAAGGTGGTATATATTATGAAGGAGTTGCTATGCAAATGCGTAACCTATTTTTTTAATGGATTTAAATAGGACTAGATAGTATTTTTAATGAAACAGTTTTCATAACTAATGAATTTTGAACTAATTTATTACATAATTTTTAATATGCCCACTGTCCTGGTATCTTGCATTTTAGCTGCTTTTCCCATTGTGCTCACTAGAGTTGTGCCAAATGTGTCAGAGAAACTGGGGGTACCTTCAGCATCCCTGGAACAATTCACATTGCTGCTTCCTGTTTTGGTTCCTTCTTGTTTCTTCCAAGCTGCTCTTTCACTTTCTGATAGTCTTTGATTTAATAGATCATAAGCGGTTTGCTGCATTCTTTGAATGAATTACAGGGTATAATTTTCAGGCAAGCTCTACTATTTGTGCTTCTGCACCCTGTTTTTTGACACGTGGCCAGCTTTTGATCACATTGCTTATAGATGGCATGAAAAAGTTGGTGACTTGCAGGAAAGAGACCTGAGACTGATACTGTATGTCATAGCAGTATTATCTTACTACTCAAAACACCTGTAACATTAAGGTACTCTTTACAGGAGGTGTGTGCCAGTTAATACCTGAGGAAAAGTAAGGCCCCCCAATCTGAGTTTAGAGGGTGATGATTTCTGTTGAATTGGAGTGTGAAGGGTGGAGGGGGGAGATGGATATGCGCTAGAGTTACTGGGGGTCTAAGGAAGCTAGTCTCATACTGCCTTGTTGGCAGTAATTCTCAAGCTTCTTGACTTACAAGTCTCTTTACATCTTGCATAAAAAGTGCGCGTGTAATTTATCTGTACTGACTGTTACAGTTTTATTGACTTTTTGATTATTCTGTGAGAGGAGTTTTGCCTGTAAGTAACTTTTCCATCAACAGCATACCTTCAGGGATCCCTGTGATTGCTCTTTGAAAAATTTAGTGCAGGAAAGGAGAGGACTACTTCACAAGTATTTTCTCTCAAAAGACTAAACTTCGGTGCTCTGAGTCGCCCCGTTAAATTGTCTTCCTTTTCTTATCTGCAAGTTAGTTTTTGTGGTTTTCTGCTTTTCAGTTTGCCTATGGAGGTACTGAGTTTGTATACAGGATTAGGGTAGTAAGTTCAGAAAAGCTAGTCCAAGTACTTATGTAGGGCTGGACAGAATGCCTTTATGTTTTAATGGCATCACTGTTGTAAAATTGTATTTTAAATTATCATTCTTAATGCCGCAGGGTCTTTTCTCTTGGATGCTTGTGTGTCCTGTATTGATAAAACACAGGTTGCATTCTGACATGCGATTTATTTTCCCATGGTCATTTGAGGATGTCTGATTCTTGCATCTGTGAGAGCACTCTTCAACAGTCTTATCTGGGAGGATTTGCAGTCACTTTGTTCATTTAAATACCATTTACAGCTGGAAATACTTGTTTCCTTTAAACTCGCTTGGGACTCAGCTATAAACATCTGCAGCTATATGCTAAGTGAACGTAAGATCTGAGCCCTTCTTCTGTTACCATGGTACTTAACCACTGTGAAGTTTTTCTTCTTTCTGTGGGACTCCATGAGGAAAGATGGTGATCTTATGCATTTCTCGTGGCATTTTCTATATGGAGAATAGTTTTGAGTAGTGTGGTATTGACTATTCTAACTTCTGAAATGAATTCATGTTGTTCCTAGTTTGCTGGGTCCAGCTTGTTGGGTAGAAACTCTGGAGTGTCCTTTAATCTTATCTAGAAGGATTAGAGAGGAAGAGCTTGGTAGCTCAGAACAAAGATTCAGACTAAATGATGCTTTACTTAAGCTGCTACTTGATAACACAGGTAACGTCTTATCAGAATTTCCCTTTTACTCACTGGTGGTTTTAATAGTGTGCTTTTTAAGAAAAGAGAACCTGTTTCCCAGTTGCAAAGATTATTCTGCTCTGATATTGCCTGTTTTATCTACCACGTTAAACCAAATACCCCTTTAAAAAGGCGTAGTAGTAGTCTGGGAATTACAGTGATGGTCTGACCAGCGTTACTTTCAAAGCCTTTCTGTATTAGCTCATACATTCATATACGTATTTTAAAATAGTGTGATCTTGCTGCGTAATGGAGCTTTTCTTTTGATGCTCTTTTTCTTCCTGATTTATTAATGTTTGCGATTAAGTAATCTGACTGCCTTTTTTACTGTGGTTTGATGATTTGCTGTCTTTGGCAGCACTATCGACTTTAAGGGGTTCCCGACTCTGAGCAGAATGCTATTTGTGTGAAGAGAAATGCTTATAGTGCTGAGCTGTGAATTGGATCAAGGATCCTGCTTAGGCACTTCTTTCCAAGGTGTTTTTATTAAACGAGGTGCGTTCTGTCAATTCAGGTCAGAAAGTAGCTTGAGCTGATAGGCAGTAGCACTGTTAAAGAAACAAGTGCCTAGTGAGAGGGAGCAGAAGTTCCTTGGGTTAGTATTGCTGCCCAAGCCAGCGTTTTGTTAAACCTTGGCCTCAGTTTCCTTCTGCAAAAAGGTTTAGTCTCATCTGGTGTTCAGAAAATAGACAGCCTCACTTTTTGAGCGATCTAGGAAGAAAACATCTGTTTTAATGTTCTTATTTCTGATTCCAGTGTTGTTTTTTCTTTCAGTTTGCCCCAATTAAGATGGGAAAAGAAACTTCTTGATGTTTTATGCTGCCTAAATCATAAAGCAGTGATTTCCAGCACTTTTATAGCCATGTGGGCTGCCTGTGCTCTCTGCCAATGGAATTCAGTAGCGTGCAACAGCCCTGTTCCTGCCCATGGGCCTTCTTTGCAGTTGCACAGCTGGAGGCTCCTCTGTCTAAGTTCCTTGTTGCAGGGGCTGGGTAGCCAGGACTTACCTGCTGCCAAAACAACTCCCAAGCTGACTTTCAATTGCTGACTTTCCTATGGAAACCTCCCTGTTATAATATAATTGTGTAAATTGTCCCACAGGTTTTATAAACGCATAGGAGAAGTCCCATGTCCTTTCCTTTCAGTTCATATTCAAATTGGTAAGTGATGTACAGTAATCTTCACGGCTCCATAAGATGACTTACTGTAAGAAGGATGCAAAGAACTGAGAAATATCCAAACATTATGAATTAGTTATTTCAATATTTCAAGCCTTTTTTTAGTATATGTAGTGACTCTTGATGTATCAGAAGCACCATGTAATATCGATGTGAAATAAATCACTAATGATACTTGTAGCAAGGGAAAAACACGGGAAATTTTCCTTTAGAAAGGTGTTCTACAGACTCTTGTGTGGCAGGTTCTTTTAAAGAACTGAGGAAAATCCAAGTGTATATATTGGCATAATGAAGGTGATAAGTTTTTTCTTTTTTTGGAGTAATTTGAAACAAATTAATAAAAAACAAATTTTACAAGATAGGCTCCAGTTTTGCAGTAAACAGTTCGCTGATCTCCTCCTCCCCCCCCTTTCCTTCTCACTAATATTAGTATCAGCACGGATGAAGGGGTCCACCTGCATGGATTTTATTGCAGAAACTGTATCTGCGTGTAAGTATATGATTGTTTTCCGTAAAATATTTTATGAACATAGGAACTTTGTGCCACAGAGAAAGTATCAGGGAATGCTTAGACTCTTTCGTAGACCAATTAGGTCAATAGTTATTTATGTAGAGTTTTTGTATTTCCTAATATCTTATAATTCCCTCTTCTTTTTCCAGGTGGATGCACGGAGCATACCAGTGTTAGCAAAATGGCAAAATTCTTATAGCATTAAAGTTGTACTTCAAGAGCTAAGACGTCTAATGATGTCCAAAGAAAATATGAAGCTTCCACAGCCTCCAGAGGGACAAACTTACAACAATTAATTTTAGCTGATTCTCAAACTCCTGTCTTAAAACAACAACCTTCTACTCATGTTAATGTCTTGATTAAATCTCACAATGCAAACACCCACACATTAAAAGAATTTCAGCTGGTATACATGACCTGGACATTTGTAAGAATATATATAATATATGTATGCCCAATAAGTTTTCAGGCACTATGGGAGAAAAAGGCAGCACAATTATTTTTTTCTCTTATCAAGGCACTGTCATTTAAGCATAAGCCTGAAATAGCCTAAAATTGGAATTCAGGTTTTACAAGATGAAAGCATGACAGAAAGTGTCGGATCGCTGTGGAATAATGTATGTTTCTGGAAATAATCTCTTGAGAAGGCAGAGTATAAATGGCATGCTTTATCCATCTTGCTTAGTAAAAGAGCTGCAGTTAAATTTGTTTTAAAGTAGCAGGTACAGTGAATACCATTGCTCATCTTGTTTAATTTTGCAAGGGTGTGGGTGCCGACTACTGGTAGTGTCACAAAGTATGTTCAGGATTGTTTTGATACCTGTATTTATAAAATGGGGGGATTAATTTCTCTTAAGCAGCTCCTGTGTGTTACATGTATCGGACATGGCAAATATTTGTTTACAGTCTTTGTTCTAATAAACCATGCATTTAAGTTTTAGTGAAACAAAGGAAATGTATGGATATGTGATTGAGATTAAAGTTAGTCTTAAAATGTAAATAAAATGTGGAAAGTGTCTGAGGCTGTGCCATTTCTATAATAGTGATGTAATTTATGTACAGTAACATGCAGAAGTAGTGGAAAGCCAAACATAATATTGCTGCTGGTTTTACATGCACCTTTTATTCTTACCACTTTTGTATGCTTAGTTTACTTGAGAGGTCAAGGTATTCAGTATGTTGCAGGGGAGTAAGTTCTGTCATCTGTAGTACCACTTCTTTAAGCAAGCTTGTACTGTGTATTTATATATTTAAAAAAACCAAACAAACAAAACAACCAACTCCCAAAACCAACTCCAAAATAAAAACAAAAAACTCTTGCCTACCCACCTCTCCTTCACCTCCTGTCCAGATTCTTTTGAGAAATGAGCATAACTTTCACTTTGCTAACTTGGCCTTTGAGCAGTTTTCAGACCACATTGCTGAAGTCTGTCCTACTTCTCAGTTCTTTGTCTTGCTTTTGAAGTTGCTGCCTTGATTCTTCCTTTCTTGCATCTTTTCCTCTTTCATGTTGCTTGCCTTTTTTTCTTGTCCCACTTTTGCTTTTTCTGAAACACACAAAAAAGGAACTTCAGGAAGCTCTAATAAGAATTATACCTGTGGTACAGATCATCATATTTCCATCTGCATTCCATGTATCGTATGGCATGACACGATGGTCTTCCTAGCTAGAATGCTTTCTGCCTCTCCTGCAATTGTTGGTCTGGTTTTTTTCAATGTATTCTGTCTGGTGGTAACACTGTTCTTAGTTCTGTTACTGATTTCTCATAAGAAAGTAGTTAATGCTATCCTTCTGGGAATTACACCTTCTTTCCCTGGTCCCCCTCTTGGAAGATGCAAGCCTTTATTCATTTTGCTGAGAATATGTAACATTGGGAGCAAGTCAGCTATTTGCTTTCAAAATGTTATTTAGTCGTTCTTTTGAAAAAGTTAATATAATCAAAAGCTATCAACAGCCAGGTAACTTTGACATGCCATTGCCTATTTCTGATGTAAAGAATGAACCGTTAAAAGCAATAAACTAGGTGTTCTTTTTATTGTGGAAAGGTTTAATTACTATTTGTCAGTTTATGCTTTTTAGACAAATTGGACACTTCCAGAATTGGTGGATTTGTAGCTGCCAGCTACCTCCTTTCTGTATTTATATTAACATATCATTTGTGACAGTTTGGCTGAAGTGCATTGCAACATTTTCTTACTTGATTTAATTTGAATGATTTTGATGCCATTAAATCTTTTTTTCTTACGCTAACACTGCTAATCTATATTTAATCAATTAAAATAATGGAACTGTGTGGTTCTGAGATGTGAATTTTTGGGAAAACTTCAGCATAAGCTATTGAGAGAATGGGAAGTACTCGTAGACTATTATATGGTTGGTAACATAATTTAAGAGACTGGCTTATTCACAGAGCATGAAAAAAGTCTGGTTGTTCACTTGGTTGTATGGGGTGCAAGATGATCCCACAACAGTTATTCCTTGTTGTCTGTACTCTAACCATTTGTATCTGTGAAAATCTACATATCCAGCTGTAAGCAGATAGATTTTTTGAGGGAAAAAAAAAAAGAAAAAAGTGGTGGAGGGAGTTGACCTGATCTCTGACACCAGGGTATGTAATATGAAGGATGACTGTAAAAATATTCCTGCAGTGATTTTAATTGTGTTGGTTTTCCATTTTGCTCACACTGGAAGAAGTCGAAGTGTAATTAATTACGAAATTTTAAAATATCTTTGACTACTGCATAAAGTAGAGACCCTCCCCAAAACTTTCATTACCTAAAGAAGATTTTGAAGTCACTGCTGCTTACTCTCCTCCAGAAGGGTTATGTTGTTTTACAGATGTCCGTGTTGTCATGTTCTTGTAGATTCTTTTAGTAACCTCCTTGGATGCCAGAATTTTAATTTTCCCCTTATAAGTGTTTCATTTGTGTTACCTTTTTTTGGCAAGATTTGAATTTGCTATTGTTAGCAAATGTGTTGGGGTTTTTTACTTTTTTTTTTCCCCTGAAAACTGTATTTGTACATTTTGCAAAGTAGAGCACCATTTTAAGCCAGTTGCGTGAGGGGCAGAGAGCAAAAGTTCTAAATATAATATTTTTTTCAAATTGCTTTTGAAAATTCGTATCTTGTTGGTGGTCATCAACTGGGGTTTAAACTAGCGCTCTGCTCTGAAGCACTGCCAAAGTTCTTGTGTTTTCATTATTCGAGGGAGGGATAAGTTTACTATGAAGCAACGAAAAAAACCCCAAAGATTGTATGATTCATGCTTCGTAATCCTTAAGATCTAATGAGCGAGCCTATGGAAATATCCACGTTACAAATAATGTGCCTTACTCATTTATAATAAAGTACATAAAATGTTGCAAGGTGTGGACCTACCGATTGCCTTGATTGCGCTCGTCTTCCTGAAGGCAAGTTGAGAATACTCGACACCCAGCAAGACAGTCGGGAACGAATCCCTCAACTACTATGAAACGAATGCATAATGCATGTGTTTGTCATTGTATAGGGCATAACCAAAGGAAAATTTTAGTGCATCCTATGAGAGTTGGTCAACTATAATAATAATAAACTGTGCAATTTAGACAAGTATTTGTGTTCTACATGGTTACTTACATGGTGAGTTTGTGGAAATGTATTTCCTCTTTAGTAGCTTTCAGGACAATAATTCAGGGCCTAAAAGTATTTATTAAACTCTTTTGATAGAAGGTTCGTGTAGCAGGCCACCTGGTGATCGTCCTGTGGCAGAGGCAGGATACCTGACAACTACTTGTTCTTATTTCAGCCTCTAGTTTTTGAAAACTCAGCCAGATTGCTGCTGGTGTGGCTTGTCTCAACTGCTAGAGAAGGAGGAATAAACTGGTATTAAGCAAATCTGAATACGTGTTACTGTAACAAAAAACAGTGACTTAAAACTACTGTTGGTCTTTTGCTTTCATACAAGTAGAATTCCAGGTGGAAGTGAAGCAGTGGGACAAGATATGTTTCTCATGAATTTTTCTAAATAATGTGTTCAGAACTCTTGTGAAGCCTAGGAAGATATCTGAGGTAGGGAGATATTTCCCACTTAGTAGAACATGATGAATGCCTGTGGCCTTTAATAATAGTTTTAAAAAAAAACCCAAACAAACTTTAAAACTTGTTAATGCATCTGTGTTAACTCTACATAATGAAACAATTGTGGGAGAGGGTTTTCTTTTACCTGTTACTCCCTGAAACAGTGTATTATACCTTTTTGATTGCAGACCCAACTGATCATGGGCTAAAATGGTATGAAGGATGTATTGCCTGTAATGCTGGAAGTAGGAAAATACCTATGCTGCTTTAAAAAAAATACGAAAGAACATACTTCACTAGCTGATCTCAACTTCCATAGGAACGAGTACTCCATTTAATGGTTAAAATAACAGCTTTCTACATTACCTTAGTGTGAGTGTGGCTTATATATATATTTTTTTTTTTTCCTAAATGGTTGTGTACCTTCAGCTCAGTTGATAAACTGTTGTAAATTCCGTTCTATAAAATACATCTCATATACCAGCTCCCAAGGAGCATTCCCATATTAGAATAGTTCCATGAAGCTTTTCAGTCTTTATTATTTTAAAATAGTGATAAATACAAGAAGACTTTTATTATTTATACTAGTGCCAAACTACATAAATGGATAACTTAATGGATGATGTTGAGATAATGCAAAAATAACCAGTGCTTGGGATCTCTTGGTATAATGCATGTTTTCTAAACTAATTTATGACTTTCCATCATTTCTTAACAGAAGCATCCCAACCTTCTGCTTATAATATATACAGTATGGATAAAATATAAACATGGTTTAATAATGTATAAACTATGCAGTTTGGGTTTAAAAAAGGTATACTGTGTTTTTGTTAAGTCAGAAATACTGAAGGAATGGCTATGCAGACATAAGCAAGAAAGGTTTTAATACAGTTGCTTTGTGCTTGTTCCCACTCTGCTCCCTAGTGATTATTATAGTTGTATAGGTATGGATTTAACATGTTGGCTGTTTTCATTCTGAATTAATATTATTAAGATTAGTAGTTATCATTGCCATCTTTTTTTTAAATGCTGCGGAATGAGAAAGGGAGGGGGGAGGGCTTTGATTTCCCTCTGCAATTTCTACTGATTAAAAATTATCAAGAAAATAAGAAACCTAGTAAACGTATCTGTTACTGACTTGAGAATAGACCATGAAAAATTGGCTGCTTTTTTTTTTTTCCAGTTGTCACAGGAATAAAAGCTGTTAGAGTCAGGATGAGAACAGCTGAAACAGTAGAGCTGTGAAGTTGTCATGAAGATGTGGAAGAGGATGTTTCTAGCAGATCTTTCCAGTGTCATGGAAATTGGGTTAATATGGGGGAGAGGGTTGCATCTTGCAGAATGACTTTGGGAGATAAACTTGCACTTTGAAATCCTTATATTCAGCCTGAAAAGACTTAGCCCAGTTTTATTAATCTCCTTCACTTTTTTGAGATAAGAGGAAGTACAGCAGGTCGTGATTACCCCATTTCTTTCAGGTTTTGATAAGGAAAAATTGCCACCGTGAGGAGCTGTGTAAACCAACAGCATGGAGTGGAGGAGGGTGATGCTTGCGGCTGGCTCTTTGGTTCCCATGTTAATCTAAGTGACTGGTGATCAGCAGTTAGTAAGTTTAAATGTATTTCGTTAGTAGAGTCAATACTATTAATGAGAAGAGTCTACACTAAAAGCTCTTTGCTTTTGTAATGATGTTGGGCAAATGGCCAGCAACCCTGACCCCTGCCTTTTCTGGCCTACGGTTTCTTCCACTATTATTTGTTTGCTGGAACGCAGTTTCAGGAGATCACGTTATTTCTCATCGCTGGGTGGTGTGTTGGACTTTAAACTATGGGACCATCCGCTTCTGAGAAATCCCTAAAATAACTCTGCCACAACATCACAGTGTCAGGATTCGTGGAATCAGTCATAGGCATCTTGGCTTGTGTTTCCTGAAACTGGTCCCTGTACATTTTAATTTTTTTTCAGTATGAAGACTCGCAGATTAAATTTATAATCTCATATGGTACTACTAACCTACAACAATACACTATATTTGTTACAGCCTTATCAGAAAATGTTTCAAACATCTGTCCTTACAGTCAGCATCAAATGTACGAGTCGTTGCATTTATAGCAAAATTCTCCTGCTAAGTTAGTACTGTACTTTCATTCCTTAAATGCTGTAACTTTGAAGTACTGAAATAGTGTGAAATTAAAATTTATAGCCATGGTGTTTCTAGAGATGTTTTTATATCATTGTTCAAGCACGATAATTACTTGCTTCCTTGAGCTGTCATTCAGATTGCGCGTTAAACACGCATTATTTAAAATCTTTGACTGTCACCTCAGTTAGTGGTGCAATGGTTTTGATCTTCAGAGTGGGCTGCTGTGAATAAGAGTACTGCTTCAGAAGCTCTTCGTTCTACCACCCTGCTTTCAATCTGTTAAAACCAAACACCCCCCCCCCCAAAAAACGCAACAAAATGATTTTGAATGGCTCATGTTCCTTAGGGTGGTAACTATTTCTTCTGGCATTTCAATTACTCTTCATTTTTACCTTCGGATTTATTTGGAATTGTCTTATCCATTCAGTGTAACAATATTAACTACCAATCTCTAATGCTTTGCTGTATTTTTGTGATTTTATGATTCTGTAATATCTGTATGATAATTAGTATTAAAACAGAAGCCTACAAAAATTGTGCACTGCTTTACTTGGCAGATGCACAAATCGCATGCGCTGCACTAATGAGCCAGTAGCTGAAGACAAGGGGGCAGTGAGGAGGGAAGGAATTAATATAATTTAAGTATACACAACCCCTGACACCATTCAAAAAATACTGTTCTCAATCTACATAAAACTGGGGTGCCAACTGAGTATTTGCTTGGTTTTTACATGCCTGCTATTACACAGCTGAAACTACGTTATATAGTCACCTAGATACAGAGCTGACCAGTAATTTGTGCCGAGGTAGGACTGGTTTAGTACAACCGTAACAAGAATTAGCGTTCTGTTGTAGGTGCTCCTATGTGCAATAGCTGGAATCAGATTTATGTCTACTATTTAAAGAGCAGTGGCAAAAATGTTTTAATATTAAATTCATGCTGTATTGCTAATGCTCTTTGGAGGGTAGTTCTTACCTGCTGTGGCTGGTAATTTAGCAATACTTACTTTGTATTTTCACGGTATCGGTTGGGATTATTGCACCCTGGTCTTCTAAGGGATAAAGCACACATGTATGCGCGTGCATGCACGTGCTCTCACACTTACAAAATACTTAGGCAAACAGAATGTGCTGCTGCTTCTCCCCAGTTATTTGGGAGAGAAGTTAGATGGGGTAGCTCAAGACTCTATGTTGGAATGGCCAGCTAGTGATAATCATGTGGTAGCTGCATTTCTTCTGTTGACCTCACCTGTAATCCAGATCACCAACTTGTGGTGGTCCGGTCCTTTGCTGATCTTTCTAATTTTAAGGGAGCTGCTTTCCAGGTCCTAACCGGAGGCAGAGGCAGCGTAGCTGAGCCCGCTTACGCGTACCGAGGAGGAGAGCCGGCGTGCTGGTGTCTGCCCGGCCTCCTTACTCTGCCCTGGCCCTGGTGCGAGGAGTCCCGGAGGCTGCAAGGAAGCTGCGTGACAGTGGAACAAGGAGCTCTGTGGCTCCCAAACGGGGTGTGGGCAGCCTGAAAACATGCTTTTTCCCCCCTTCGATACTTCACAACTCTCCCTCAACTAAGTAAAATTCGATGTATAGCTTGAATCCTGAAAGCATTAAAGTGTGTAGCTACCAGCTTTCTCTGGGGATGAACACAGAATATAGACTCCTCCTTTCCCTTCCTTGTCTCCAGAGTTCCCGATTAGGCTGCGATCTCTCTGAGGTAAGAACACGTGCTAAGTAAGGTTGCAAGCCTTGTAGAAGCAGGTATCAAAGTCAGAAATGAGTGGTAAACCTGGGAACTGGTCACAGCCTGGATCCTCTGCTCTCAGGGCAGGGGGGTAGGATTTTGCCTTCCAGTATTGAGAAGGTGTTCTTTCATCATTGCCTGTGCTTGCCTTTATCCATGGCAAAACCTGAGCTATGGAAGCGCTTGGTTAAGCAGAGAGACCCTTGTGTGATGTTTGGAGATAAAAACTTGTTGCAGAAAGCAGGACAATCCTACGCAGACTTTATGGGACTGATAATACGCCAAAATACTTTGCAGACGTAAGATGAAAAACTCATGTTTGGCACTGTGAGGGGGGGGTGTGTGTGTGAGCATATTTAATGATGACAGCTAAAATGCATAGGTTTTGGGTCAAATTCTGACAGAGCAATTAAGCAGTATGTATTTCTACATACTGTTTAATGTATTTCTAGTAGAGGAATTTCTAGTACAAAATGCTTTTACAACCCCCATCTGCTTTTGCCTTTTTGCCTTCTTCATGTAAGTATTCTGAAAATAACTATTTTATGTTAAGGAGGGAAAATGTTTTCAGGTTTCATCGTAAAACAATGAACAAATGCCCTCTGTGTGTACATATTTTGGAAGGCCTTGTCTGTCCTCTGTAGTTGTCTTAACTCCTGCATCTCTGGGGTGCAGCCATGACCCCCGGCAATCACAAATACCTCTCTGCTTTTTGCCTTCAAGCTTTTGGACCCTGGCCATTTGTGCAGTGCTTCTCAGAGGTTCATGAAACGTAGTTCAGATAAGTGAGCGTACCGGTGGGTTTGAGTTAACTATAGAGGAGTCTGTGAAAAAAATAGAAATAAAATTAGGGGTGCAAGTTTGAAGACCCATTCTTATTCCATTTGTTTTTTAAAATTTGAATGCATGAGTGAGTGCCTGTGAGAATTTGCAGTACAGCCAAGCCACCGCTGCAGAGAGTGGGTTGGATTCATGTCTGATGGAAGAGGAGTTGTCTGCTTCAGTCTTCTGGCAACTAGGGACAAACGCTCAGGTACGCTCTTGCAGACGGTAATGGTATTCCTGTTTGAGGAAAAACAGCCGTCCTGTTTACAAACAAATCATTGTGACATGAAATGAGGTATATCAGTGTTGTCTGTGAGTAGTGTGACAGCGTCATCTCTTTCCTCTTTCTTTCATCCCTAAGTGCTACCTTTCCATAGCTGTAGTTTCAGGGTTTTTTCCCCCCTTTCTGTATTGTTAAATGCATTTTGTATTTCTGTTTATGCTGTAATCTCTATAATGCCCATATCTATTCGCATATACCAGTTTAGTCTAACACAACTAGAAAATGACATCATACAAGTTCCCATGTCCCAGAAATAAAGAAATGGGCTAAATGCAGACCTCACGACAGCCAGGCTGGGCGTCCCTGAACGAAGCAGCGCCAGGGTCCGAGCCAGGAGCTCTGCCCAGGTGCCTGCTGTTCTTGTTTGGGCTCCACTTTCTTTCACTCTGTTTTGAACTTTGAATGGGATTAGTTAAACCCAACTGTTGTATAAGCACAAATTAGCAGTCTAATCACATAACATTTTTGTGCTTAAACCCAAAACTAAGGTCTGAGCCACTGTGTTTATTAAAGCACTTACCACTTCTTAGATGAGAACAGGTCAAAATCAGTCGGAACCCAGGTATTCCTCCCCAGGTCACCTTTCACTGGAGTGACTTAATTGATTATACAGTGTGTGTTTGTTGTCAGGTAACTTCTCTATAGATGTATTGGGAGCAAAGACAAATTTATTTCCCTACATCTGTAAGGAAAGTAACATTTCTAATGTATTTACTGTTGCTTTTAGCCATTCACACCATTACAGCAACAATTATTTTCAAAAGTTTTTGGTTTCCACCTAGACCACTTTTCTTTTTTTCTTTAACTCGTTCTTCCCCCCACCCCCGACTGAGAGTTGCCAGGTCTGCAATTTGCGTAGTACTTTTGCAGTGCCTGACTGAGCTGGCAAAACCCGCTCCCATCATGGTGTAAGAGATTGGACTTAGGCCATTGCTATATCCTGATCTGGAGGTGCCCCCCCGCCCCGGCAGTATTGTCTTGACGATGTGTTTCGTTACATCTGAGAAGCGTGACTAGTGAGCCACGAGGAAACTTTCAGCATTGCAAAAACATAGGTCCAAAAGGCTTGGCTTCAGCTAATTTGCATGTGGTTCGTGTAAAGATATTTTTTTCCTCTCTTGCCATTTAGTACTCACTAACTTACAACTAGGAACTATTTATGTTTCTTCATTATTTGAGATGAGACCTTTCCAAACTGGTCCACATGCCAGTAAGTGGAGAGCAGCAGAAATCTTTCTCTATCCTGTCTTCAGTAACCAAAAACACGCCTTGGAGGTGGCAAACACACAGCATGTTACCGATTTTTCTTTACAGTAAATATTTGACATGGATCAAGTCTTTTTCTGCTTTGATTGGACTGCCAACTTGCAAACTACCTTGGGTAAAGTATCCAAGCTGCAGTGGGTTTGGTAGTCTAGCAAATGTTTTTTATCTATCTAAAAAGAAATTTGACATGTAAATTCAAAGGAAATTGTGTCAGTTTTTAGTAAGTTTTTTAGAGTGCTATAGTGAGAATTGAGGGTTTAAGTGAGCGTTACTGCAACCTAGATTTTGTTTTGTTTAATTAAATTGTGTGAGTGGATTAGTGGATCAAGATCTCTGGACAGCCCAAAGCACAGCAAGTGATCATCTCTTTAAAACTGACAAATCCCCTACAGTTTAAACATCCCCGCCCTCTGAACAGTCAGCAAGGAGCTGGTGTGATAGTTTTGCTGCAGTGGTCGGTATGTTCTTGGAGTGACTTCTTCACCAGAGAGCTCCAGCTCAGACGAGTTTTTGTTGCTTCAGCTGCGCTGGGTCTATACAGAGCCCCAGCAAACCAAGCCCAAACACAAACCAGCCAATCTCTGCGCCACAGCTGCTCCATCCTCGTGTGGTTTTCCATTTCTCTCAGTCTCAAGGAGACTGATCTTGGGCTCACAGCGTTCTTGTTGGCATCCCAAAGATTCTTGGAGGCCACTGTAATGTCATCACTTTTTTCCCACAGGACGCATATGGAAAATGGTGAAGAGGAGATGTTAATGGCAGAAGATCATGGGCCTGATTTGATTAATTCTCAGGATTTTCAGCGGCAATGTAGCATCAGCAGAAGCAGTTTAGCATATTACCACTGCAAGGAGAAGGAGAGAGAACACCTGATAGCTCATGAGAGTTTGGATTATTTGCCTTCACACAGTAAAGTTTATAAGAAGTGGCTACAACAGAAAACAGGTAAACTTACCTTACATACTGTTAAGTTACCTCTAAGGTATAGGTAATTTGGACAATCCAGGGAGATGCCTGGTAGTAGAGTGAATTAAGAAAGCATTTATTGTTTCTGTACATAGGCATGTACGGAATGTAGAAGGGAGCCAAGTGGCAAGCAACTTCGATGAAGAGCATTTTTTTGAAAGTGCTTATGCCTTTGCTCTTGAGAAATTATTGAATATGCAAAAAAAAATGTATTAATTACTCAATGTATACAACTTAAAAGGAAGAGACTTTGCAGAGGTTTGGGGGAATGTTCTCTTGCTGAGACTTTTCTTGAAATTCACTGCATCTTAGTGTAATCTTCAGGAAACATGATGTTTGAATCTCAGTAGGGATGCTCTAGTCCTAGATGATACTAGAAATAAATCAGAAATTATTATTGGTGGACAATTATTATTAGAAGGATAAGCTTAGGAAAGAGAAACTAGAGATAAAGGTTTGCACATTTATATGATAGGTGCTGTGTCAGTGCATTAGGTACAGTAGAAGAAAACAGGAATTACTTTGAAATGAGTTCTGAGTGCTCCACTGAATGCTTAATTACTGAGACACATAATTGCATTTTGAGATGTCATCAAACAATCTGAAAGCAGATTGTGCTGCTACTTATATTTTAAAAATACAAAACCAAAAACAACCCCAGAAAATCCTACTATGTTTCTTACCCAAATGGAAATGTCTTTCACCTGAAGGTAGAGTTTTGTTGAGTGGGAACTTTTAAACAGAGATATTGGCAAAAGCAGCTTCTTGCTCACGCAGTCATGGTTAATAATCAAAATACTCTAGAAATGGAACTTGTGTGTTTGTGAGAGGAAGGGTGGCAAAGAGTCCTCTGCTGTAGGCTGAGAGGTAACTGTGTTTTCCTATTTCTAGAAAAGAATGGGATTGATGGCTGCTGATGGGGCTAATCGGAACAGCGGTTGGGGTGCTGGGGTCTTTGACTCATCGGATAATTGACTCTCTCATCAAATTGAAATGGGACCTGGTGGAAAATTACCTGCAGGTGAGCAACAGAAAGTCAGAGTGACATATTCTGTGTTCTGTTTATTAGAAAATCCCCATTGTAAAGTTTTAACTGACTGGAGGTGCTGCCTGTCTAGATGAGTGTGGACGTCAGATATCCTGCGGTGCTTTGTGTAGGCATGCTTTGGTGTCCTTCGCTACCACTTAGCCTATAGTACACTATAATATCTGATGGAGGTCTTCTCATGAGATTGATGAAGGCAGTTTTTAAAATATTGTGACCTTCCTCCTTGTACCTAAGGGGCACATGCTGCTTTAGGAATTGTTGATGTCCCAGGGAAGGGATTAGGTTTCTCTTAAGATACTTAGTGAATGTGGACCTGGTATCAGATATGTTATTTCTTTCTTTGTCTGGTGCAGCTATCTTTTGCTAATGCTGTAATAGATTATTGTGGAATGGTTAATTTGTCCTTGATGGGTATCATCATCTCTGTGATAATTGGGATGCTGATGGTAAAAATCACTGAAAGGCTAAAACCAATGTAAATATTAAGACATATCTGACCCCGCCTTCTTGTTTTTCTCAGCTGTAGAGAGAAGCAGGTGGTAAAATTTTCACCTGGTTTGTGATATCTGTGGTAAATAGTATCAATACTGAAGAGCTTCTTGTGAGAAAGGGGCTTTGATCTTTCGTTTCTGTTGAATCGTGATCAGGGAGGGTCCAGGCATCCTGTCAGCTGGTGCTGGGGGGAGCCTGTACAACCATCGAGCATGGTGTGCTGACAGCAGCCGCAGCAATTTGTGCAGAAAGGGGACAGGGTCTGGGCTGACACTGCTTTTGAGCTCAGCAACGGTGGCAAGGAGCTGCTGGAGATGGTCCCCAACACCCAGGGGAGAAATCACCCCTGACTCAGCAGAGGCCACAACCCAGAGCCAGCTCCCGAGGGAAGGTGCAGCTCTGCAGGTCTGGGGCTGCGGGCAGTGCCTGGGGCCTCTCGCTGAGGCTGGAGCATGGCAGATGAGGTCCTTGTCTGCACAGATAAGGTGGGAGAGCTGATGCTGCTGGAGCGCTGCAGTGGCTGGATATAGGCTCTTTAGGAAGGACAGACGGGGATGGTTAGGAGGGGCAGTTACTCTTTTTTGGTGAGAGAGCAGTGGGAATGAGTGGAGCTCTGCCTTGGAACAGAGGAGAGTCAGCTGAGAGCTTGTGGGTCAGAGTTAGAGGGCACACCAACATGTGTGATGTTGTTGTGGGTGTCTGCTATAGACCACCAGCTCATGAAGAATTATACAAGGCTGTCTTCAGACAATTGGAAGAAGTCTCATGTTCACTGGCTCAGATCCTCGTAGGGGTCTTTAACCAACCACCCCAGTATCTCCTGGAAGGACAACACAGCAAGGCACAAGCAATCCACAAGGTTTCTGGAGTAAATTGATAACAACTTCCTCATAGATGATCGAGAAGCCAGTGAGGGGACACGATCTGCTGGACCTCATACTTGTGGACAAGGAAAGACTGGTCAGGGATGTGAAGGTTGAGGGCAGCAGTGACCATGAGATGGCAGTGTGCAGGATTCTGAGATTACAGGGAAAAAGCAAAAGGCAGAATTACAATTCTGGACGTCAGGAGAGCACTTTGGTCTGTTCAGGGATCTGGTTGGAAGAATCCCAAAGGAGACCATCCTAGAGAGAATAGGGGTCCAGGAGGGCTGGTTGGTTTTCAGGGACTGTCTCCTCCATGGTGAAGAACAGTCCATGCCAATGAGCAGGATATCAAGTAAAAGGTGGCAGGAAGATCCTCACAAAACTCAAAACATAAAAAGGAAGCACACAAGAGATGGAAGCAGGGACAGGTGATCCAGGAGGAACAGAGAGAGACTATCTGAGTGTGCAGGGATGGAGTGAGGAGAAGCTTCTGAGGACTGGAGGAAGCCAGTGTCACTCCTGTCTTCAAGAAGGACAAGAAGGAGGATCCAGGGAACTACAGGCCAGTCAGCCTCATCTTGACCCCTGGGAAGGTGACAGAGGATATAATCCTGGAAACCATTTCTAACTATGTGAAGGACAAGAAGGTGATGGGGAGTAGTCAGCATGGATTTACAGTGGATGACAGCCTTCTACAATGAGATGACTGGAGCAGTGGATGTTGTTTATCTTGACTTTAGCAAGGCTTTCATCACTGCCTCCCATAACACCCTCGTAGACAAACTGATGGTATATGGATTAGGTAAGCAGACAGTGAGATGGATTTAAAACTGGCAGAACTGCTGGGCTCAAAGCAGTATGATCAGTAGCTCAAAGGCCAACTGGAGGCCAGTCACCACAGGTGTACCCCAGGGGTTAATACTGGGGCCAAACACTGTTGGATACCTTCACTAATGACCTGGATGATGGGACAAAGTACACCCTCAGCAAACGTGGAGACAAAAACAAAACTGGAAGGAAGCAGTGCTTGATAGACCAGATGACTGTGGTGCCATTCAGCCAACAGCTTCTGGAGCACAAGTCTTATGAGGAGCGGCTGAGGGAACTGGGGTTGTTTAGTCTGGAGAAGAGGAGGCTGAGAGGAGACCTTATCGCTCTTTACAACTACCTGAAAGGGGGTTGTGGCGATGAGGGTGTTGGCCTCTTCTCCCAAGTAACTAGTGATAGGACAAGAGGAAATGGCCTCAAGTTGCGCCAGGGGAGGTTTAGATTGGATATTAGGAAAAATTTCTTCACTGAGAGGGTGGTCAGGTATTGGAACAGGCTGCCCAGGGAGGTGGTGGAGTCACCATCTCTGGAAGTGTTCAAAAAACATGTGGATGTGGCGCTTCAGGACATGGTTTAGGGGACATGGTGGCGCTGGATTAATGGTTGGACTTGATGATCTTGAAGGTCCTTTCCAACCTAGTGTTTCTGTGATTCTGTGATTCCTGGGCTGCATTAGGAGGAATGTTGCCAGCAGGTGAAGGGAGGTGATCCTTCCCCTCTATTCAGCACTGGTGAGGCCACATCTGGAGTGTTGTGTCCAGTTCTGGGCTCTCCAGTACAAGGGAGACATGGATATGTCCTCCACTATTCTGTGAAACCAAGATAATGGAATAAAGCTGTCAACTGCTGAAGGATGGATCTCAGTCACTTGACAGTAATGCAAGGGGAGACTTATTCTGTGGAACAGATGGAAGCTGAATATATGAGAGGGAATATCCAAGAAATGAACAAGTTTAGGTTGTCCATGAAGAAAGTATATATAATTATCTTGGAACATTATTTCCCTGGGGTTTCTTATATACAAACTATGTGTATGTTTATAAAATATATAAACGGTGGATGAATATGTATGCATACATGTCTACATGCATTTGTATGTATATACATGCGTGTGTGTATATACACACACTAAAGTATAAATAAAGAATATATAGAAAGAAACCACAGTTTTTGACTCCAGGGCATCACAACAACCATTACACACAGTGTTGGTCCTGTTGTATTATAAAATTTGTCCTATTACTTTAAACTAATACAGAGGGACAAGAGGTAAGCTCTCACAGGCTCTGACATCAGTACTTCCTGCCCTGGAAGACCTTCCCGTTGAAGTACCTCCTTCAGCTGCAGATGAGCAAAACTTATTGTTGTGCACTTTGCTTTGCCATTTGGCTGCACCGCATGATGCGCAAGCCTTGATGTGACATGCTGCCAGGAAGGCCACAGTGGCCAGCTGTAATGCCGTGACCTCAGAAATGCAAGGGATGTGTTTGACCTGTGCACATGATGAATCACAGCTGAGCGCTGCGGAAGGTGAGAAAGTAAGTGGGAGCTGAGGAGTTCTGGAGACAGCACGGCTGCGGTCAGCCCAAGCACAAACAAACAAACGGAAAACCCAAGGAGTCTAAAACGTGTCTTTTCAATGTGACAAGGCATAGTGTGAGAGATGTCCTTTTGGTCAGAATAAAGCACAAAAGAGCTTTATGTATTCTCTCTATTATTAATAGCTGCAAATTCACAAAGATAATTACTGATGTAAGACACTGCCGTTCAGACAAAACGTCTCCTGAAGACACCATTTAATGTCTTCTTATGCATGTTCTTAAGGTCCTTTAACTCTGCTTCTGACCTGAAAAGTGCCTTGATGAGTAACAAAATATCCTTTCTAGTATTTTTAGAGATGGGCAAAAAGTTTTGGAAAAAGCTTGGCTTGACTGAGGACGTCAGCATTAACCTTACTGTTTCTCACTCCTGTCCTTCTAAAGAACCAGCGCTGCTTGTTTTGATTTTTCCCTATGATACAGCAGAAATCTGTGGGACAAAAGATCATTGAAAAGCAGGACCCAGTCTATGGGTACCAATGTAGTAATCTGTCTGTCAACCGGACAGGATGGCAACTTCCACATGACCTGGCTGTGTGCCCTTGGGTCTGGGCTGGCCATGGTGATTCTCTCTTCAAGCTCAGTGCTGGTAAGTGTTACATCTCCTACACGCCAAGCCTATAATGCTGTGATTAAACCAAATCTGTTGCTCTTCCAAATACTGGTTAATACCATATTTTATTTAAAAAAGAGACCTCTATTACACAACTCAATTGGAGAGGTCTTTCTAAAGCTTGATTCTATGGCCCTTCACTTGTATAAAAGTGTCTGGGGTGAAATCAGTGGTGGTGGCAATGCAATTTACACTTAGCATGTGGTGTTTATAAAATAAATACAAGTGGCAGCTGGTGTAACTTGTAAAAACTGGGTGTTTGGAAGGGGCCTAAGCCAAAGACCATCGGTCTGTATAAAATTACTGTTGGTTTTAGATCTTTTAGCTGTGCTATGTGGGTATCGCTTGCAGCCCAGGTCAGTACTTTTACAAGGTAGCAAAGCTAAAACATTGAGCCTTTTTGCCATTTACTGTCCTGCTGTGTTCAATTTAATTATAGACAGGCAATTAACAGCATAGGTGAGAGAAAAAGTGAATGTTTTGCTGAACCTCCCCTGAAATCCAGCAACAGTAAGAAAAGGGAGTTTGCTACTATATGGGTAATAACTGAGCAGTTTTAAGCTATCTAAAATGAACTGCCTGGGCAAATGGCGCAGGTTTGCACGTGCACCCTGCCCCGCAGACAGCCCGTGCAAAGAGAAGAGGCGGGATGGCTGCAGGCGGTGGGGGCTGGCAGGGGGCTGGGGTAGGGGCCCTGGTCGGTCATTTTCTTCCCTCAGCGCTCCCAGTACGTGTATAGCAACACTGTTGGGCGCTTGAATTCCTGTGCGTAGCCAGCGGTTATACACGTACCTACGTCATCTGTTAATTCTGGGAAAGTTTCTTTGTGAACAGAGCAAGGTGAGGGCTGGGCTTAAAAATGTCGACAGACGCATCAACGTTTAATGATCGTTGACTTTATCCCTCCCCCTGCCCCGGACTCCTTTGCAGTTCTTTTGCCCGTCAGGTTCACCATCCGGCTTGCCAGAAATCACTGGATATTTGAATGGCACTACTATTCAGCATCTTTTTAACATCAAGAACTTTTTAGGGACATTTGTTTTGCGCGTGCTGGCTGTAGCCTCCAGGCTCTTCTGCAGGCCAGAAGGTCCCATGATCCATTTGGGGTAAGAAGTGGCCGACAAAAGTTAGAGCTGTCAGGCTGAGGGTACGGGTTTGCAATGTCCGTCTCGGTGGCGGCGCTGTCTTAAACAAGGCCTGCGCTGGGAGCTCTTTTCACTTCTGCTGTCCCTTCCTTCGCATTAGCACAACTACTGTGCCGTGCAGCGAAGAACAACATTTTTTCGCTCTGTGTTTTAAATACAGGCTCAGTTCCCTTGCATGATTCCCCGTGCGGCTCAGCAAGCAGTTATTGGGGCAACTGCGGTCCGTTTTGTTTCTGAAAGCGACCTGTCCCGCAGCTACGGCCTGCCGGCTGCTTTGTATCTTGCGTAGCTGCTTTTACCTATGCAAAGTCCCTATAAAGATAAAGCCCGTCTCAAGTGGCTGTGCAGGAAAAAGGGCGACATTTTTACAGCCACCTGCGCAAGTGCTATCAGTGGCTGCGCAAGGCGCGCGGCGGGGGACGGCCAGGCCCTGGGGCTCCGTGTTTCCAGCTGAAGAACATGGCAGCCGCTGGTGCCAGCTGAGGGCGACCACAGCAACCGCAGGCTCTGCGGGGCGGCACGCTGCGAGGCGGGCTGGAGCTGCTTGTTGTTCCTGTGGTAGCGTAATATTGTGTTTCTAGGTAGGGAAAAGTAGACTTTATAGTCTTTTTGAAGGATAATGTTTTTATCCCCCCTTGCTGTATACAAAGAAAGAGAAGCCTCATTACCCTATTGTGGTCCAGGGCCTTCTGAGAAGGGGAGAGGAGGGTTGTCCAGTCCTGCTCTGTAGGTCAGAGGAGTTCTTAAAATTTACTGTGGTGCAGTACAGCCAAACTTAGTAAGTGCAGGCCAGATTTTGGGCTTTTCTGTTTGAGCAAGTGACATAATTTCCTTTATGCACCATTTAGAGGAAAATCCTGCTGCACTTTATTACCATTATTAAACAATATCTTGAGTAGAGATGGTAAAATTGGTCTCTGCTAATATGACATAGATCGTTTGTTGGATGGTTTGCTTTTTTATTTCTGATCCTTTTTGGTTTGGAAAGTATTCATCCTTGAGACTTGTTCTCTACCTGTTCACTGCCCTGCCCAAACCTCTCCTCCTCCCCACCACCCACCCTTTCACGTTTTCTGTTATTCCGTGGGTTTGTATTTATTTATTTATTTGCACAGAGGTGCAGCACCCTAGGGGATGACTCAATGTTCAAAAACAGGAGTGCATGGTTAGTCAGAGGCAGCCACAAACCTTTCAGACAACGATTGCCAAGGTTTAGCTCTCCCTTTAAGTTTCTTTTGTTTTCTTTGCTTTCAGACATTTGTCTCCAGGAGCTCGGAGACTGCAGCTGTGATTTTTTTTTTTTTTTTTTCCCTTTTTTTTCTTTTGCGCTGGGTTGGTAACAGTGATGCATGAGCCAAAGAATTGAATCATATTTCCATGAAGAAAGTCAGCACGGTATTAACGTGATGCCTTTTCAAAACATAGGAATTAAGAGCTAGTTTAATTTAATTTAGCTGGAACCTTCCACCGTTTTTATTAAATATAAACACACATAAGTTGCTAAAAGCCTCTGAGAGATTCGTTAAGGCCCCTAATGTAAGTCTTGTAGAAAAGTCTTCCAAGATTATACAATGAATAGATTTTTCATTTCACTAAGGGTTTGGATTTTTTTTTTTTCCCCCTTTTTAAATGTAGTTTGAAGTGCTGCCTGGGAACACACTGTAACAATTTAAATCATTACACATCTTCTGTTAGAAGTAGGGCTGTTCTGACTGCCATGGTCATTAACCTGGGAAGAGATGAGCTATAGCCTGATGTGTCACCACACTTGGGCAGACATTAACATGCAGTTCTTCAAGAGGCATTGCCTGGTCTATCATCACAACACTCCTTGCAAAAGAAAAGTTTAAGTCTTTGAGTCAAGAATCTGAAAGTCTTTAATAGCCTCCTGCTTTATGTCAGTGGGACTTTGCATATTTAAAAGTAGTGTTCAATATTTTCCGTGTTTAAATCTATTGAAACCAATCTAACTTTGCTGCTGCATGCTGGCTAAGGCTCTGTCCTCCACTGCCTTTAAACTGTGGCTGATTTATGAATAATCTACCAAAGGAGTGCTTCTCAATTATACAGCGTCGTTTTTAGTGATCTCCTGGGTTGTGGCCTGAGCCAGCTGCACTCAGACACCCTTGGTGTCCACCTCCCAATCTTCACCAGGTTTCGGAATTCAGCTGATAAGTAAGTGATGGGCAGAGCTGTGGGGTGCTGGGGGGGCTGCCACCCCAGCGGTGTCCGGTGAGTTGCTGGCAAGCCTGTTGTGTCTGGAAGGGAAATGGAGATGCTGCTGCAGCAATCTTTCAGCCTTCCTGCTGTTTGTCACTTTGCAATGGGGGAAAAAGCCACCCACTCTAATTAAAAGAAAGTTGTTTTATTAAACAACTTTAAGGTTCTTTAATTAAAAGGAAGTTCACAAGTTGTTTTGCCAAACGCTTGTGAAATAATACATTCTATTGAAGACCTTTTCCTATTGCCTTCTGAGTTGTATAAGGAGGGAGAAAAATGCAAGATCTTTTCAGACATAGGTTTATCCTCAAATCAACAATGCTGGCCCAGGAAGAAAGAGATGAGGGGGATTGTGCAATGTGCGTAGGGGGGCCTTGCTTTATTTGTCTAGTTTTGAAAAAGTAAATTGTGACACTTTTTTAATCTGGCTCTTCTCTGCTCATACGTGTCTGTGAGGTAAATTTGGTAAGCCCTCTCTTGTGAGCACTTCTACTGAAATTAATGAGTTTCCAGAAAAAGAAATTACAAACCAGTTTGTCTTCTGGATGGTATTTATTGTCATGTTGACATACAAAACTCTCTAAATTACTGTTTTTTTCCTAAAGCAAGGAAAAAAAGGATGAATCCCATGTGTTAATTTCCTAAACAAATACAAAGAAATCAACTGAACAGTCACTGTGAACTATCTGTAGCTTAAAAGAAAACCAAAAAGCACCAAAAGAAAGACATGGGATATCGTTTGCCTTTAGCCTTTTAAGATCAGTCTTTTAAATAAATCTGAGAAGTGCTAGTTAAACACGTTAGTCATGGAAGAAATTGGCAATTGTTGTAAGAGAAGCAGCGAGAACTTTTGTTTTTCTCTGCAGGATCCAGTTATAGTATAATTAAAAGCAGCACTGGTTGGAGCCAAGAACTATCTTGGGAGAGACAGGTTGTGTGCAAGTTCCTTTCACAGTGAGGGTTGTTGGTGAGCAGCAGAGACAAATTTCAATCTAAGTGAGACTTTGCTTCTTTACCAAGACCAGGATGAAAGACTTCTACTCCCTCAATATCTTTTGGAGTTATTAAGTAGGCTCAAGAGATGTACCCTCTCCAAGTACAGTCACAGGCAGAGCAGTGGCTCAGCAGCGTTAAGATGTTGAAAGAACTTAAGATGTCCCTCCATTGGGCAGCTGTAACAGATGTGTAAGAGGGGTCCAGTTTCATTATTGATACTAGCGGTGGGACATGTAGCACATCAACTTCTTACTCCAGTCAGTTGTGAAACGTCCAAGCAAAGCTCACCCAGCTTTTACTGCGGCATGCAGTACCTTTTGTGTTCCCTGCTGCTGGAAACAATATCTGTGAAGATATGACATGTGAGTAGAAATCCATGCACAAGAGTGTCTAACTCAGCATTTGTGAGTTGGGAAGTATCAGACATAAAGTTGCCTGTGTAGCTTTACTGGTGGGCTTTGTTAAGGGCTTTGACACACAAACTCCTTCCCCTTATTTTCTATTGCCCTCATTGCCACCCATCTTTGTGCTGATAAAATTTGTGGACACCGCAGAGAAGTCGCAAGGGCCCCCTAAAGTTTAGAGATTACTCTGATCTGTTGGATTGTTTTCCTGAGAGCTTGGCGTTTCTTAACATTAAAGATACTCAAGTGTTTTGTATATTTATTGACTTCAGATATTACTGAATGCTCAGCATTTCTGCAAATTACCCCTGAGGTCTCAGGTAAGTACATCCAGAGGATGCAAATTTTATAAGCTGATGATCACTAGTGATTAGTGCATTATATGTATCAGCATCACCCCAGTATCCCCCACAAAGGCTGGACTTGAATCTAATTTTCCCAGGCAGAATTCCAGCATAATTTTATTTCCTCTTTCTATATCCTTCCCTCTGTTTTGCACACTATGGCCTTTCTTAACAATGTAACATTTGTGTGACGCAGGATGTTGTTTTCATATAAATTGTAAAGAAAATCATGTTGTGTGGGGGAAAATAAATAGTAATAAATGTATGAAGGAAGACTGTCCATTAATGCCTTTCTTTACAACACTATAATTAGAGTATAACTTTTTTTCTTTACGGGAACTGGCTCACAGTGCAGATCTCTGCCATTTGAGCTCTCTCAGTGCACCTTACAGCGACAGAAGTTTGTTGCTCTTCAGGGTGTATGTGATGTCCATGCCTTTCCTAGAGGGGAGACAAGGCATATATGTTCCCCGTGGATGTCTCAGACATTTAAGGCTGAGGTGGCATGTTGAGCCTACAGGCTCTGGGTCATTCTCTAGTGAATCCCAAACTTCCTTACCTTTTTTCCCTGCAGTATTTCACCCCTGTGACCGCACTGCTCCCAGGGTGCAAGGTGGCACATCCGCCTGGTGTTAAGCTGGTCGGCGTGCATTCAGCAGCTTGCTGGCACGGCACAGTGGTCCCCGCACGGTGTTATAGGGTGGAGGGTTTTGTCAAGGGCAGAAGTCAAAACGGACAAATCTGAACTCAAATCCTAGAGATGTAAGGCACTATAATAACCCCAAAATAAACCAGTGGGTCTTTAAATTCAGCCCCACAAACCCAGCTTTGACAGGAAACAATGTTTATGGATTCTTTTTTTTCTGTTTTTTTCCTCTGTTACCTGAATTTTGACTCTTCTACCTGTTGCAGGCACAGTTTCATTACAGCGGGGGCGGGAGCAGGGATAGCTTCAGTATTTCGTCCCCCCATTGGTGGGCTCTTGTTCACGTTAGAAGAAGTGTCTTCGTTCTGGGACATCAGGCTGGCCTGGCAAACCTTCTTCTGCTACTTGATGGCTACCTTCACCACAGATTTACTGTCCTCTTCTCTCTATGGGTTTGTTTACAGAGGTCACTTTGGATTTTTTGAAGCAGAGAAAAGAATTCTATTTTGGGTGCATACTGTGTGGGTGTGGGAGGAAATATATGCAGGGTTTTAGGCTACACTCTT
>NW_010541014.1:35209-39818 GCF_000687285.1 Phaethon lepturus
AGCAGGGAAGGGGGACTGAGAAGGGGAAATGGTGGTATATGTACAATTGTCAGATCAGTGGATATGGAAGTCTTCACACTTTACATCTGGTAATCACTTAGATACAACATAGAGCTGTTTTGTTCTAAATTAAAGTGAACAAACAGACAAAGCATCTACTGTTTGCTTATTAGCTAATCATGTAAGTTAAGATAACTCTCTGTATCGGTGCTGGATAGGAGAGGGACACTTGAAAGCAAAGGAAAAAGCAGAGAAGCTCTTAAATAGGGTGTCCTCTCCCTCCGTAGCTGGCTTGTGCACTCCATTCTTGCTGCAGGCATTGCTGTACTGTGCCCCTGGTCCTTGGTGCTTACAGATTAAACATCTGAAAACATAGAACCACTGTTTGTTCCTGATTGCACAATGGAGGTGACCTTCAGCCTCAGCTACCTTTACTTTATTTCTTCCAGTACAACACAGCCTTGATCTTTGAATTTTACCTTGTCCCCACCTAAAAATAGTTGCTTTTATTATCATGTCTTTCTCTTACTTTTATTGCAAGATGATTGAATAGTGATGTGCAAGTATCATGATCTTCACTTCTTGCCTAAACATCCTTCTTTGCATTTGACTTGAGGATCAATTAGAGAGATAGAAATAAAACCCTGGTCTTCTGAATCTCACTCCACTTTTTGCTACTAAGTAGATTTTTCCTAAGGTAATTTAGGAATCAATCACTTCCATTGATCTCTGAATTTCTTCTGACTTGTATCTCTCTAGCAATGCCAAAACCGGAGATCGTGGTATTTTCCACATGTAGGCATACCTTGGTTGGGTAAATGGGCAACATTTTTTTTTTTTGTGTGCATAATGCCTGATATAATGATTTTGCATATGCTATGCAGAAGTATTTGGGGTTTATCTGCTTTACCACAAATTTACCTGGAGCAAGCAGAGAAGACATTGGAAGGCATTGGTTTTCAACCCAAATCCTTTTTTGTGGACAAACTCATAGTGCAGTCCCTCAACAGTTGCAGTGACACAACCAAGAAGATAAAAATTTGTGGCAGAAAGGTGAGACTCCATGGGCAGGGAAGAGGTCAGGCATTCTGAAGTCAGATTTATTGCTGAAACCAAAGTGTCGTGTAATGAACAGCTGCGTGCACAGGGGAGAGTGGATTCACTTCAGTTGCTATTTTAAAATAGCGTTGCTCTTTCAACACTACTTTCAGGATGTTTTCTGAAAAGAGCAGTGGATTCTGTCTCCTGTCTTCTCTTAGTGTCGTCAGAGGGAAAAGCTAGCTAAAATTATTATCAACATGACTTCTGGCAGGGTTCAATAGTTTCTGGCTCTCACTGTGATACAGATAACCAGAAACATTTTCATTTCACTGAACACAGGGCTCAGGGGAAGTTTTGCTGCTTCTATGTTTTGTGGCATTAACCAACACAGTTTATAGTTGATAAACTGAGTTGAAAGCTTGTGGGTTATGTTTCTCAAGAAATCTATTTGTTTTCTTTAGTTTCATTCTACTTAGCATTATATTACAAGGGGAATTCGTTGTACTCCAGAGCATGAGATTTTCAGGAAACTTCACTTTATTTTTACATAGACCATTGGATTATTTGTAAAGGTGAAACTTGCTCTGTAGGTAACAGATTTTTCTTGATGACTGGACAAAGCCTGTGGTTGATACTACAACAAAAACAAACAATACACTGGGCCACCTCTCATTCCCAGTGTGTGGAGCACTCGCTTGACTTTACCTTTATTGCCACACACATAGAGTGTAAAGTGCATATATCATTTTAAAACAAACATCTCAGTATACCTTTCCCTTAGGAAACATGGAGATAGGGAGAGAAAACAATAAAACCATGTACATCCGTTTTTATTTTTAATGTCAGATTGGAATTAAGTAGAATATAATGCAAGATATTTGGATCCTGCAGTAAATAAAACATAATATTTCTACTTCAGATTAATCTGCTTCTCTCTGAATTTCAACATCTTTAACACTAGATCTCTTTAAATCCTTTGGAAAAGGATAGATTTTGTTGCAGCTATTGGTAAAAATAGCGTTATTAAAATTTTGCTTAGTACATAGAGTACCTGCCTATGTGATGGTTGTAGTCCTGATTATAAGGCATGATACACCTTAAATCTCTCCCTATTCCCTGTGAGTGAACCCTGCAGGTGTTTGGCTTCTTGTGCCTAGGAGTGGCTGCTGGGATTCTCCCTCTTCCAGACCCAGTTGCTCAGTCTGCAGCACCCTATGGACCAACTCTTCAAGCTTGGCTGGATTTTGACCCTGGCATTCCTCCTCTCAGGAAATAACACCAGTGTTTAGTATAGCTACCCATGAATTTTTAAAGTCTAGGCTAGTTGTAGCAAGAACAAGAATAAGATTAAGGGTCAAGAAGAAGAGGAGGAGGAGGAGGAAGAAAAAAGGAGTTTGAACAGCAAGAGAACCTTTGCACTTGTTCAAGCAATTTAAGGAAGGCTGACGGTTTCTCCTATCTGTTACCCCCAAGGTTGTACAAGTTTAGTTTTTTTTGCAGGCAACCTTGACATGTGGCCTTACTGCTTCTTGCTTTTTGAGCATTTCATGACCTTTTACTCTGTCCAGATCCTGATCTTGACAAAAAGCTATGTAACACTAAACCTGGGCTAAGGAAATAATATCCTCACAGCTTTTAATAGGTTGCCACTGATCTTTTGACCCCTTTTTGTTGTCTGGAAGATAAAATTAAAACATGATATTGATCTCATCCTTGCTGCCTGTTGAGGAATCAAGCAGAAAATTCAATTACTATTCTAGCTGCCAGATTATATTCTCCGTTTGTGATTTGTTGTTCTGCAAGTTCTTCCAGATCAGCATCAATTTTCAATTTCACTTAAATAAATTCACTTATAAATGATCTCAAGGCACATGGATGCAGGTTGACAATAATGAACTTTCCCAAATTATGATGTAGATCACAGGTACAGTGAGCAAAGCTCTGGTTCAGCAAATTAAGGCCAATATGTCATGTTATTTGGATGTAACCTGAAGTGCATAGTGCTTGTGGTAACTGCAGTGTATCATAGAGGTTTCTGCTGTGTGTGTCAACACCAGTGTCTGCCTGCTGGTTCCACTCCTGTGAGGTATGCAAGAAGTGTACACCATCTCTTGTGAGATCAGCTTTAAATTAGTTAGCTGAGCTCCCTAAACCACAAAGAAAGCCTTATTTCCTATATGGAAATTAGCATGTGGTATCAGGTTTTGTAAGAGAGAGTGCGATATTTCATGTCACTGGCAGGATGCTCAGAACATTTTTTTTCTCCTTTTTTTTGACTCAGGTTAAGAACTTGCTGGACATGAACCTCTTGGCCTTCGTTCTGACCATCCTCCTTTGAATGCTTGGAGGTCTTCTGGGAGCTCTCTTTGTTTCCCTAAATATAAAGCTTAATAAATTACGTATGCAGTTCTTTAATTCAATTCCAAAATGATCCCTTAGAAAAACAAGCAAGCTGTTGGAAACTGTGCTCATCCTTGTAAGTAAATAATACTGTTCTCTTGATTATATAACATTTACAGTGGTTAATGAGGGCAGGTCATAAATTGACTGGATGGAAAAGTGGATCTCACCTGCTGGTACTTGATAATGTGCAACAGAGTACAGCAAACATGGATTTCCAAAGTATGTATAGGTATTTAATGATGGTGGGCATCTAAGAATGGAGAAAACACAGGGTTGTTTGGTTTTTTTTGTTTGTTTGTTTTTTACTGCTTGAAGTATTTTACCTGTAGACTTGCTCTGCCACTGCTGCTCTACTCCAGTGATATTACATCAACTTAGTGACATGTAGCAGTTATGTTGGTGTGCTTTTGCATTTATTTGCAATCTATGGAGGGCTGTCACAAGTAGATTTCATCTATTTTTCTCAATTTTTCCTTGCTAGTGATTGTTCCTCTCGTTACCCCACACAACTTGCTCATGTAGCAGAACCAGGTGGACATCCTCCTCCACACCTCTGCACCTGGGCACTTTTTCAGCTGTTACATGGGAAAGAACAATTAGGAGACTATTACCATAACCATATGTATTTTTGCCTCAAGACAGCAAGGGAGATCTCTGCCTGTTGTGAGATGAATAGATGCATGAAGAATAAATGTTGTAGAGGGTTTAAAAGTTATGGATAGGTACAGAAAACTTTCTGGAGCTAACTATGTATCTGGAGTCAGTTATTCCTAGCTTATCAGGACAGCTATCCCTCGATGTCCTGATAAGGCATAATGGGGCCATTAGACTTCTAGGCTTTGGAGTTTCCATTTGGCATTGTATGGCTTTGGGGAGGGTCATGCCATTGGAACGAAAATGGTATAGACAAAAGGTTCCCATATTTTGAACATTTTCATAATTTTAAATTTTATGCTGTGATTATGACTTAAGTATGTTGTTAAATGTGGAGGAAGGAAACCTTCAGAGCTTTTCTACTGTACTTTTAGTAAATTGTGCAAATTTGGGTTTCTCTGCAAGTTTCTCTAGTGAATACCTGCTTGTCATAATTTTTCTTTTTTCCCATGGTTTTTGAGGAAGTCTTTCCGAGGAGTTTTCAGACCTTTTTAAGTGATGAGATGTAGGG